>NW_004797818.1:499076-501060 GCF_000002075.1 Aplysia californica
TTGAGAGTTCATTGAGAAGAGATTGATATTTTACAATTTTCGTGCTTTTAAATAACGATTTTAAGTGAAATTTAAACATAAATGTGTTTTTGAATGGACATGAAAGGGGTTGAGCCAAAAAACTAAAATTTGATTTAAAAATTGTCACACTGGTGGGAAAACGTCAGTTTCTTCAATTTCATTATTTTGAAGAGCGCCTGATTTCACCATGATGCCCCACAATATGATGATTTATCTTGGTCAGGGACATATCTCAGTGACCATCCATCTCAACGCCGAGTCATGAGCGCATGCTTGACATCAGTGTGAGCCTGTATGGCCTTTTGTTTCTTGACAGGCGATTTTAAAGCAGTATGCATGCTACTGTTTTTCCTGGGCGGTAGAGATAGAGGACGTAATTTGCTTCACCCTATCTGTACGTTGTGTTTTACTATCGTATCCATACGACGTGGGGAACTCTGTGCCAACACTTAACCCTATCCGTACGTCGCGTTTCACTATCGTGTCCATACGACGTGGGGAACTCTGTGCCACCACTTCCAATGAGGAAATTTACTCCTTAATCCGACCCGTACGCTTTGCATAGCAGTGTGTCAAAAAGATTTTTTTGAGAAATACTGAAAGTTTCAAAGAGATCTTCGTACTAAAAGTATTTTAAAGTGTGAAGAATAAAACCCCAGGGCGTACGGATAGGCTTAATTAAGTACAGCTTTCCAGCAGATAGACCCCGACCCCGCCCTTTCCAAAACAATAAACAAACTATTCTATACCCCCACACCGTTATGTTTTAAAGTTTTTCTCGACGACCTAAATTTCTAACGTCTGTTTCTCTCCTCTACAGGTTGTTCTCTGTCCTTGGCGGCAAAATGGAGCTACGTCGGACAATCAGGTGAGTAGAAGAACCGATTGGTCACCACAGGAGATAATTGTTAGTCTTTTCTCGTTACTCATCTGTTCAGGTTTTCTGTTAGGTAAGAGTTCTGCGGCGCTCGCAACTGCATAAATTCATACGAGTGCGCGGAAATAAGGTGGTCGTTTTCATGTTGGTTCATAGCATGGCTTAATGGTTTTACTCAAAATAGTTGAAGTATCAATTGTAAGAAAAATAGCTTTAAAAACAGCAATTCATATGATAAAAAACCCACTAATCATATCTTTGAATAAGACCGATGTTATCAATAAAAATCAAGAATTCTATTTAGCTCAATGATAGTGAACAAATCTTTCAAATTCGAAAATTCAAAATTATCCCCCCCCCCCAGTCTGTCTCAAGTCCGCACATACTATTAGTATGTTCAAGTTCTCTAAATAAGTTATATAAGAAAGTAACAAACATAAAATCGGAGGAGAGATAAGGACGACAGATATTTGATAGGAAAGAAGAAGCAAACCACACCAAGGCACCAGCCAACCAACCACATACAAATCCATGGATTCCCACACACACACACACACACACACACACACACACACACACACACACAAACACACATACATACACATACACACTCATCTGAACGCTTCCCTCTTTGAAATGACCAACTCAGGATCTTGAGAATATTATGTTTATTTGAATGAAATACAAAATCTGTAGACAACTTGATCACAGTGCACACTTCAACATCACAACGGGCATGTAGAATGAGATTCAGTGGCTTGATTGTAAAACTTAGATAACATAAACAATAAAGAAAAATAATGCAACAAAATGGAACAAGCATATCATCGGAAAGGAAAACTATAATATTGCTTTAAGTAAACCTAAGTCTATTTTGTCTGCATGATGCTACTTATGGGGAAAATCTAAACACTTCATCGGTAACCACTCAGTTTTTGTTGTTTGTTTTGTTTTTTGTAAAGTGTTTTACGGCGCTCGCAACTGCATAGGTCATATGAGCGCGCGCGACACACCTAATATTTTCAGTTGGTAGGAAATTTTGAATTTTGCCCGGGTGGCGGCCGAAGCCTACTCTTATCGATTTTA
>NW_004797818.1:502716-503819 GCF_000002075.1 Aplysia californica
CGGGGCGGATCTACCCGCCATTCGTCACTGTCAAAGGCAAACAGTAGGGGGCTAAAACACGTCATCACCACACAGATTTCCCTGTCTGCTCAGTGAATAGAATTACACTACGTGAACCAATATTCTAGACCGCGCACGGTCATGACCTCAATGACCACCGCTCTTTATAGATCTTTATTCTTTCTTAAAAACTTCGCAGCCAAGCGTGTGAGGTGGCGTCGGAAGTCTAATGGTTAGGCTACCGAACTCGTAATCGAGAGACTGCGAGTTCGGAGGTTCGAGCTTCAGCTCGGTCCGACGTTGTACCCATGGGACAGGCACTTTGCACGAATAATATCCCACTTGGCTCGGTCCTTTCGGAGAGGGACGTTAAACTCGGAGGTCCCACCTCTTAAATAATCTAACAGTGTTGATAGGGGCGTTAAACCTATTGCATTTCACCATTTTCAAGCGTGTGAACCATGGGCCGCGTCAATACACACAGAAAAAGGACACACAAACCACCAGCGTCTCTTTTATCGCGGCACTTTCCCTCCTTTCTCTTTCATTCAGCTCAAATGTTCGTTTTTTGCATAGTCCTACTGTATAACACAACATTATCATGAGACTTCCCTCAGGAGGAATGGAACTCATCTTCTGCGAGCTACGGCCAGCCAAAAGCCTAACTTGTACCCCACAGACACCGTTTTATTCGTTGTCACACAAGCCAAAAGTCAGCATAATATTATTCAGCAACCCACGACATTCAAGACCACTGTCTTTTTAAAGCGAGGCTTGAGGAGAAAGATAGAGATCTCACAAGTCAAAAACGTGCAGAGCAGAGTTACGGTTGTGTGACTTAGAAAAAAAAGACTGCATAAAGTAGTGTGAAGGGCAAACAAAGTCACAGTCATAAAATAATGCTTCTGAAAATCTCAAGCTGAAAGCGGACACACACGCACTGAGAGACGTCTAGTTGTATGGGAGGAAAAGATGGTTTTCTTTTAGACACTGGAGTCAGTATCACAGTAGTTTGCAATTCAGCAACGCGGTTGTGAATGAAATAACAAACAAACACATGTATACGTACACACGCACACGCACACACGCACACACACACACAC
>NW_004797818.1:503929-506044 GCF_000002075.1 Aplysia californica
ACACACACACACACACATCCATAACAAACACACACACACACGGGCAACGCCCCCATTCATTACTTTACGTTGTTAGAAACAAATTCGTCCAAGAACAATTAGCAGCCGTACCCTCCACCCCGCCCCGTCGGGTCACAGGCGAGCCAGGTGTAGATCTAGTTTATTTGAGTAAAGAGAAGCACATTGGTACAATTATGGTACTTAAATTAACTGCAGGGAAAAAGTAAGACAGATATACACAACAGAGGGAAAGACAGGAGGTAAGATCTAACATCGGCGGTCATTTGTCGACATTCTGAGACGAGGAGGAGGAGAAGGAGGAGGAGGAGAAGGAGGAGGAGGAGAAGGAGGAGGAGGGCGACGACGAAGAGAAAGACAGAAGAAAATCAAACACAACAACAAAAAACCGAACAAAAATAATATCAACAACAATAACCTCAACACCAAATGCGAAAAAGCAACAGTGACAGTAACAACAGCGCCTCACTCACCGCGACCATCATCACCACGACAAGCAGCAGAACCAACAACAACAACAACAACAGCCATACCAGTAACAAAAGCACTTTCTTCTTTTGGTTTTACAAAGAGTATTACGGCACTTGCAACACAACAAGGCCATATATTAAAAATAATAAGTGCCGAAGATTAGGGGAGTTACAAGACAGTAACAAACACAAAAAGGAGGAGATACAAGGGCGACAGAATATGTCTGACAGGAAAGAAGGCACAAACCACACCATAGCAACCACCAACAACCCACAATAAGCTTTCTTCGTGAATGGACCTCCTTGATAAGACACAGGAAGGCTAAGCAGACATTCATCCGAGTTTCCCTGGCGTTATGACGCGCAGATGACAAACGACACTGGCTTAGCCTGGACGCCTGAGGCCGTGAACGCGCTAACCAGCTGACCGTAGCCTTGAGCTCTGGAGACGTGGATATCAAGTGGTATAAAAATGAATGAAGAAAAGCAGGAAGGACAAAAGCGAAAAAGAAAGGAAGAAATGAAGGAAAGACGAACGAAAGGGAAAACGAAGGGGAAACGAAAGGAATACAGGAAGGAAAGACGGACGAACGAGAAAAGGAAAGGAAGAAAGGAAGGAAAGACGGACGAAAGGGAAAACGAAAAGGAAACGAAAGGAAGAAAGGAAGGAAAGACGGACGAAAGAGAAAAGGAAAGGAAGAAAGGAAGGAAATACGGACCAGTAACATTATTAGTTAACAATTAAGAATAGCAACACGTCAAGGGAACTTAGATGAAATCTGAAGAAAGAAATGAAGCATGAAAAGAAAGATAAAAAGGGAGGAGGGAAGGGAGAAAGGAAGGAAGGTAGAAATGAAGGAGAGAAAGGATAAAGGAAAGACACATAACTCTCCATCTTTACCTCTGTCCGTCATGAGTGAGGAGGATCACATCGTCACGATGACGTTCATTTAGCGCATACTGTGTAAGTTCAAAGTAGCACACCCTCCAACCACCCGCCTCCTAAATGAGTGAAATGTTCTCGAAAGTGGCGTAAAACATCCACCATCATTGGAAACGTCCCATGAACTGTTTCGAAAAAAGGGCAAAACGGTTACCATCATTCATTACCTCTCTTTCTTTCTTTCTTTCTTACTTTTCTTTCTTTCTCTTCTTTTTTCTCTCTTTCTTTTTTTCTTTCTTTCTTTCCTTTTCTTTCATCCATTCTTTTCTTTTCTTTCATTCTTTCTCTCTTTCTACGCGATGTTCGCCAAAATCTCTACTCACACCAAAATCGCCCCACCTCTTATGTTTGAATAACCTATACCGTCTCGAAAAGGGCGTAAAATGTTGACCATGTCTCTCTCCCAGGTCCACTGTACTGGCACGAACTGTTCCCCCACGCCTGCTCGGGTCTCCAGCAGTCCCCCATTGACCTCAAGTCGGAGGAAACCGTCTACAACCCAAACCTCAAGGACTTCGCTATCTGGTACGACCCACCAAAACCAGACTCAAAGATGTACATCAAGAATAACGGACACACAGGTAAACACGGTGTCTGAATATCTGTTTATCTGTCTGTCTGTCTGTCTGTCTGTCTGTCTGTCTGTCTGTCTGTCTGTCTGTCTGTCTGTCTGTCTGTCTGTCT
>NW_004797818.1:513209-516788 GCF_000002075.1 Aplysia californica
TTTTTTGGGGTGTGTGTTTTTTTAGGTCATTTTCTTGTGTTTTGGTAAATATACAGCAAGGTTGTTTGTTGCTGGGGTATATAGTTGGGTTTTGTTTTTGTTTTTTTTGGGGGGGGTATTTTTTTTCATTTTTCCTTTCATCATCTTTCCTCTCCTCAACATAGACTTCATTTTCATTTCCCTCCAAATTTCAAACAAAGACTTGTTTAGTATCGTTCTGCCATTTTCATTTTTTTTCAATTGATGTTTAGTTTTCTGTAGTCACGTGCCCGCTTGTTCTTGCATTGTCCACACATTTTTACTACGTCATCTGTCAGGAACACGCATATAAGTCATCGGCACCAATACTGTTGTCATTTTTATTAAGGGTTTTTATTTCTTTTTCTTTTTCTTTCTTTTTTTTGGGGGGTTTGATTCGTAATGCCATATTGTGTTTTGCTTGCCTTACTTTGACTTTGACAATGTTTACCGGCGCCTGTTGTGTAGCAGTTAGCGCTTCGCAGACGGACTCAGAAGACTTGGGTTCAATTCCCGTGTCGGGAAAACCTTATCAAGTTTAGAGTCACCGTCTTTCCGCACAGACGTGCAGAGATGTTGCATCCCTCTTGTCCCGGGCAGGTTCAGACAGGCAGGGCCGAGGGAGCCCGCCTCCTAATTGATATAACAATAGTGCCGATGGGGGAGAAAATCTTATACACATGTATAATTACACTTTTTGAAGATGTTTGGTAACTGCTAAACAATGATGCAAACTAGATAAGCATACCATATATACCCATCATTTTTACAGTTTGTTAAAATAGGATTATAATATCACATTAAATGTGTTTTAGATTTGATATGATATACAGGATAAAAACAACTGTGCTATTCAAAGAACGTATTGCTTATCATTATCACTCGCTAGTACTGACCATACCAGGTTGACAAGAATGTTTTTAAAAATAGATCTTTATGTACTCCAAAACCAGTGGAACTGTGTTCGACTTTTTAGAGTTGGACAAGAACACACAACGGCTGCAATCAGTTGCACTGTCTATGGAGAATGTCTTTCGAGATGAGCCATTTATATATAAATCACAATAATGCAGTTATATTTATGTTCTTATCATCATAAACATGTCCCTCGAAAAATGTCTCTCGAAAAATGTCTCTGAGCATCCGCTTGAATACGATTTCAGTACACGTATTGGACAATTTTCGGAATTCGAGACTAGTTCAAAAAGCGAAAGATCTCTCGGGACTGGGGTCTTCTTCTTCTTCTTCTTTTTCTTTTTCGCTTTCTTCTCCTCCCCCCCCCCCTCCTCTTCCTCCTTCTTCTCCTTCTCATCATCATCAGACCCCGTGCCCACGACATCTGAGCGGCACTAGTACGACATGTCCGTATTTCAATCAAGTACATCAAAAGAACAGTTATTTGGTCGACGCACGCAGACGCTTTACATAAACCAACAAGAGCTCTACCCCTTGCTATACCATACATCTTGAAATTACACGGTCGCTTTTAAGCACAAAGGGGCTATCCTTAAAAAATGCTGTATTGAGAAAATCGAAGGTAAAGCTTTTGGACCCTTGTTCAGTTTCTTTAAAAAACAAGGAAAGTTTTCTCTGTAACCAAACAAATATACACACCAATGAAACCAAACGTCTCCTATAGGTAGGGCAATGCCCACTTTTGGTGCAGGTAAAGATTTCTGGAAACCCCCACAATCTGAGTTAGCCCGCTTGTCCATAAAAGCGACCATCTCGGACAAGGGCGAAAAATCTCGGAGGGCCCGTGAGCGAGTTGTGCACGTTAAAGATCCCTTCGTGGTCTAAAATCGATATGAGTAGGTTTTGGCCGCCATGCGGGCAAAATTCAAAATTTCCTACCAACTGAAAAAGTTCAATGAGTCCCGCACGCTCATATGACCTTATGCAATTGTGAGCGCCGTAAAACACTTACCCCCCCCCAAAAAAAAGAATAAAACCGACCACATATGTGCCTACATTATTCCCCCGAACATCGCTTCAGCTACGTCCAAGAACCTCCCACGACAGGGGGAAATCCATACTAAATATGATGTACTGAGTCCACGAAATACGAACCTCGACAAGGCGAGAGAATACTGTATATCGTAGTATACTGTATATCGTAGTATACAAAGAAAAGACAAAAGAACAGAAATCTTGAATGTACATATAGGTCACTATATCATAATATGTAATGGAAGGATATAAAACGGAACCATTGAACCTACACGGTATATTTTATCATGTATTGGAAGGATATACATGTTGAACAGAACTTTGGGATGTAAACATGTGACCATATTATATTATGTATAAGAAGGACAAAGAACAATGTATTTATATCTTCCCTTAGTGCTTTTGTCATGAGCATGTATTTATTATAGCAAGAGAGTGAGTAAATGCACGCTGGATAGTACATTATGTAACACCAATACCAGACTTACTATTTTCTACCTCGGGGAGCATCCTACCAGACTGGAGACTGTGGTGTAGCAGTTATACTCAGCACCATCGCGCGCTAAACACAAGAGTTCCATTCCCACGAGACAAAGTTTATTTTGTCGATAATCTCCGTCTTTCTACTGGGATACTGTACCCCACTAAGCCTGGGTTGGCCCTTACAGTCAGACTCACCCAGCTCCTAGATCTAATAAATGGTATTGCTAGATTAAATATTAGATATCAGCAACAAACAATGTACTTTTTGTTTCAGTCTGAAACGGCTAACGGTATACAAATATCATATAATCTGATGACAAACTGTCTTCTGTGAATTACAATGTATTTCGGCTTTTTATTTTTATTGAAAGAAGGTGTTGAAATCTGTACTGCTACTATCTTAGCGTAAACCTTGTTGCTGTTATTGATTTCCGTTTCAATATATTATACTGATTTGGTACATTCAGAATACACGCATGTTGTTACTAGACCAAAGATCGTGTACTACACATTGTTCACTTTCTCTGTCTTAATGCTTTTAATACCCTAAAAGCAATGGTGAAATCTTAATAACTGCGCGCTTGAAACTATTCTAGATCTAGTCAGTGTGAGTGATGTATTTTTAGACTTTAAAAGTTGGAGCAAACATTGTTATGAAAGAACTTCTATTCAAAAAACGAAAAAAGACAACCGAAAAGCCCAAAGTTTTAAGTGCCTTAACAAAATAATATTCAAGACACGTGTAGATTTTTAAAGGATATCTTAGAGTAAACCATTTTGTAGTGGATTACCTTTGTTTGAATCTATGCACAATGCAGAAATCAGTTTGTACACATTCCAATTGCAATAAAACATTCCCGCCCCAATTTATTAATATATATATATATTATATCTATGTCGATAAAAGATATCAGCAAGGTTATCTTGGTGTAAAATCTTCAAGTGTAAGCACTCATAGGAGATCAAATGCATTGAGCTGAACTTTATAATAGTTTAACATAAATAAACCAGTATTTACACATTTACAGTTGCTAGCTTTCTTGTCTTTATTATCTGTTTATTGTATAATTTTGATGCCAATCTTTGCGTCACATTTTAGAAACACACACACACACACACACACACACA
>NW_004797818.1:520532-522888 GCF_000002075.1 Aplysia californica
TTTTCGGTCAAGAACTAGATGAATGGCTTCTTTTGAAGATACGGTACGTTATTGTTGTGTGACTTCTTTGACACTACCCAGCCATTTTTTTCACGACCTCCCCAACCTTTGTGATCAAATTCGCTTGCCGTCTATACTTATGCAGCTGGTTGATTGGGAGAATTCTCATCAGGTGACCAAACCACTTAATTTGTTCACGTTCAATATGCTCCCCATAGCCGGTTTCATCTCTTCTGTTAATTTGCTGCCATTTTCGTTTCTCATGCGGTCTAATTCTTTGTGACATTGATTAATTTTCTGAGGCTTTTATTCATCTCGCAGGCAATGATCCCTTTTTGTGCTGTGTTTAGCTGCAAAATCTGGCATTGGTACGTCACTGTTTGAAGGAATATTATATTGAAAAGTTGGTCTTTTCACATCCACTGGTGGGTGTATCATCCTCATCATCCAGTGCCAGATCTGAGACAGACATCGGTGATCATAGTTCTCCATTCATTCTTTTGCTCGGATGCTCTAAAAAAAAAAAAGCTACGTTTCCCTGATCTTTCCCTGTTACCCATTTGTTTAGGTCCCCCAAGTAGATTGTTCTGGGCCTACCCCTACCTCGTTCGCCTTCAATTTTGCCGGTGAGAGCTCCTCGTAGATGTTCAAGACCCTTATGTCTATTCAGGTGTCTCCAAAACTGCATTTGCCGTTTCCTGATTGTTTTTAACATTGAGCGTCCCACGTGGGCTTCATCAAGCACCACCTCATGGAAGGTGTATATGAGTGATAGTTGGTAGGTTACTACATTTGATTTTTGGGTCATCATTTCAGTTTCCCTAACCAACCTTCCATCATGACGTGTATATTCCTAAGGGATGTAACTTCCTCAACCAGTTTGAGTTGTGCTCTGTCGATGGTAATGATCGTTGGGCATAGGTTTCTGCCGATTTTCGCTACTTCTGTTTTGAAAATGCTAATTTTCCTTTCTTTGATTCTAGGCATAATCTTTATGTAATATGTATATATTTATGTAAGTAAGGATCTATGTTCGTATGCATATGCATGCATTTATAATGGTATAGTAATAATCATTTAAGTATGCATGTACGTATTTATACACATTTGTGTGTATACGTGTTTAGATCTTTATGCAGTATGTACATATTCATAAGTACACTTTGTATTAATTTGCATTTCTATAATTATGTAAGTACATGCATTTATATCTTTATGTAGTATTATAATATATTTATGTACGTAAATTCATGTGAACTTACATAGTACAACAATACAATGTTTATACCTTTATTGTTAAGTAGTATGTGAATGCTGATTTTCAAGTATGTTAATATTTGTCTGTAGGTATAATAATATGTATATTTTATATCTTTATGAAGTATGCATCATGTATGTATGAAATTAACAACAACAACAACAACAACAGAAACAACAACAACAACAAACAACAAACAAAAACAACAACAGAAACAACAACAACAACAAACAACAACAACAACAACAGGAACAGCAACAACAACAACAACAAATTATGTGTCATGGGGATCAATAGAATTCTATTCAAATCTACTTTATTCAATTTTACTTATTCATCCTCCATCTCATCACCAACACAATCATTTAAAGATTATCTGACACCACCTGCACACAGCGGACGTCAGAAGCAAGCCCTCTTAAGTCAGACCTAAGACAGATTGTGGGATTTAGGTCGACAGGATCAAGCTGTGTATAGAAAATCAACATGATAACCGAGCGCTCCTGGCGATTTAAAACGAATTGCCCAATTTTGCCTTTCAGTTTTCAGTCGTGAGTCGTATATAATCGATATCTACAACGTGAACGGAATTTGGTTTGGATCAAAAGTCAAAATAACGACATGACTATGAAAGGAGTGGGAGGAGAGGGAGAACGTGGAAAGTTTTGTAACTAAAGTTAGTGACGATGGTGTGTTGTTGTTGTTGTTGTTGTCGTCGTCGTCGTTGTTGTTGTTGTTGTTGTTGTTGTTGTTGTCGTTGTTGTTGTTGTTGTTGTTGCTGTTGATGATGATGATGATGATGATGATGATGATGATGATGATGATGATGATGATGATATTGTTGTTGTTGTTGTTGCTGGTGATGCTGTTGTTGTTGAGTTGTCGATGGCATTGCTGTTGTTGGTGTTGTCGTTGTGGTGGTGGTTGTGGAATCATTGGTGCTGTTGTTGCCGGTGATGGTGAAGTTGGTAGCGGTGGTGTTGTTGTTAGTGATGGTGGTGGTAGTGGTGATGGTGGTGGTGCTGCTGGTGATGTTCGTGGTGGAGTGGTCTGACAGACAGACAGACAGACAGACAGACAGACAGACAGACAGAAGAA
>NW_004797818.1:524296-525949 GCF_000002075.1 Aplysia californica
GGGGGGTTCAATTGTGCCAGTATTCCATTACAGAAACAAAAGAGTGCTGTGTTATTGGTGAACGTTTTACGTCCAATTTTGATGCAATTTAAATCTTTTAAGTGGCAGCCTTTTTCAACAGTCAGGCACTCGTCAAAATAATTAAATCGAAGAAATCGACATTTTTTTCCTCCTGTTGGACAATATTTATCGATTTTTCCCCGCTCGACACCATTTATTTCAATTTAAAAACACATTTCTATGCGGATTTTACTGGAAAACGATAATCAAAGGCAAAAATAAAATAAAATAAAATAAAATAAAATAAAGTGCAGTTTTCAAGGATTTGTAAGTCTTAAAACTTTGGCGGTAATTTTCTCGCTGATTTAACTTCTGACATTAATAATAATAATAATAGATAGCATTTGTATAGCGCAAATCCACGCTCAACAGCAGGCTCTATGCGCTTTACACTATATGGCGACCCCATCTCCTTCTCAATAGCAAATACATGTATCCGGACTTCTACTTCAGATAGAAGGGAATAAAAAAAAAATCAAAATCAAAGAAAGTGAACGGAGAGAATTTTAAGGTTAACAACTACATATGCCCAGAAATTAACGGGTTGTTCCTGATTCCAGTGTGTCGTGGCACAAAGACTTTATGCCCATATCGGCATACGGTAAGTCAGATCTTTTAGGAGGCGGGTTGTTTCGACCTTCAGACTGCCAGGCACTGCCAACCCGAGCTCTCAACGACGCAATATGGTCGCTTTTAAGGACAAGGGAGCTATCCCGAAAAATGCTTTTTTGAGAAAATCGAAGGTAAAGTTTTTGCACCTTGTTCAGTTTCTTTAAAAGGCAAGGAGAGTTTTCTCTATAACCAAACAAATATCCACACCAATGAAACCAAACTTCTCCAATAGGTGGGTCAATGCCCACTTTAGGTGTAGGTCAAGATTTCAAGAAATCCCCGAAATCTGGGTTAGGCCGCTGGTCCTTAAAAGGGACCATATAACATCTAAGAAGAAAAAAAGAGAAACTTTTTTTTTTACATTTGAAAAAAAATAATTTTAAACCCTCCCAAAAAACTTCACTACTCGGGACTCGTGAATCGAACTCTAGTCTTCTGCGTACAACAACAACTAAGACCCTAATCGCTACACCGCAGACGCCGGTCAGGACAGTTCAAGAGAAAAGTGTAAGAGATAATCAAAGACACAATAAAGGGTTAACTAGTTTAACCCGTACCATAAAGACTCTACTCAGATTCGAACCAAACCAGTTGTTTGTACAGCGAGAAGGCAGCTATATATAGCCTCAGCGCCCGGTATTTGTTTCTGAATCTTTTCACAAGACTGATATCATAACACAAGAGATGAAGAGATACAGGCTGCACACACTAGGAGTAAGCGAAACACACTGGAAAGTTTTGGGTTGGAATCCACAGGATAAGAGATCAAGGGGAAGACCGCCTGGAACCTGGAGAAGAATCACAGAGGTCGACGTACAGAAAAGTGGGAAGACATGGAATAAAATCAAGAGGCTAGTCCAGGATAGAGAAAGGTGGAAGGTGTTTGTCTGTGGTCTATACCCTGGTGCAGGGTGAGAAAGGCAATGATGATGATGATGATGATGATATCATAACGCCATGAGACGAAATAGATCAAACAAA
>NW_004797818.1:532069-536023 GCF_000002075.1 Aplysia californica
GAGGTGAGATGATCTTCCAGCACGCCGCATACGCTATCGCCAACAACTCTTACGACGACAGACCAAATGAAAACGTCACGGGTCACGTGACAGACACAAACCTTCCCTCTGCCGACATCTTTAGGGCCGACACCGGTATCGGCTATCTGTCTGGACGACACAGCATGAACGTCAGCACCCCACAAACGTGCGGTTCGAACCTGAGCGGCCAGTGGTCGCTGGTGAGCCCTGTATGCTCCACCAGGTACCACTCGTTTGGCGTGCTCTTGGTGGTGGCTGGAACGATGTCTCTCATCACGCTGTGGACCATCCTGGGGAATATAATGGTCCTGACCGCCCTCTGCCGCTACGGATCGCTCCGCACGATGTCCAACTGCCTCATCGGCAACCTGGCCATCAGCGACTTACTTCTGGCGCTGACCGTAATGCCCATCTCCACAGGTCATGACCTTTTAGGCTACTGGGTGCACGGAGAGCGATGGTGCACAGTGTGGTTGTGTATAGACGTCCTCTACTGCACGGCCTCTATATGGGGTTTGTGCACTGTGGCTTTTGACCGCTATATGGCTACTGTGTACCCTGTCTGGTACCACGACAAGAGATCGGAGAGAAAAGCTATAGCCTGCATCGTCTTCGTCTGGATCTTCTCCGTTATAGTATCGATGGCTCCTTTCATAGGCTGGCAACACATGATCCCTCACTTCTTCACCTTCAACCCCGACATAAACAAACACGACTGCGTTCTGTTCACGTCTAGCAGTTACGTGATTTACTCCGCCACCAGTTCCTTCGTCCTGCCCGCCTGTCTGATGGGCTTTATGTACATTCGTATATTCATGGTGCTGCACTCTCAGTCCAAAACGATGAAGAAAAAAGTGAGTACATGTGACGACGACTCACCGATAAGTGCTCGTAACGGTACGCTAGGTGGCCGCGGCCGATACAAACACGTGCGAGATACTGTGAGGAGAGACTTTACTACCACCACGTTGCTTTCTGTCTTCTCGGGCGAGCGTGCGTCTTTTGGGGGGTACGAGGAGGTGTGGGAAGGAGGAGGAAGGATAGGAGACGAAGAAGAAGGATCGAAAAAGGGAGAGAAATCTCCAGACAAGGGAGGGTACGAAAAAGTATGTGAAAATAGAAGGAGAGGGGAAGGAGGGAGGGGAGGAGCAGGAGAAGAAATAGGTCTAAAGTCTCCAGAACAGGCAATGCTGGAAGACGAAACAGAGCAAAGACTAATACCTAATAACGACGTGTCCTACATTGACAGTGCCACAGAGCCGGACTGCCACGATGTGACTATCGTGGTACCGCTGTTGGACCGCAACGGTCAGCCGCCCTCCTGCCTAGCAGTGCCCAGTGTCCCCCACACGACAACGCGCAGAAGCAACAGCCTCGCTGGGCCGGGCGACGGCGTGTCCGGGCGGATGATCAACAACTCTTCCTCCAACTTCCTCTCCGTGGAGATGGACAGAAGAAATAGCCACCACGTGACCATGCAGCGCAGCGCCTCAGAAATGGGGATGGTCAGCCCGGGGAGAATGGACCTCCTCCTAGCCCCACTAGCCAACCGTAGCAAAAGCGCTAACGTTCTGTCCGTCCCTGATAGAGACCGCGACATCCTTGGAGCAGGGGGAGTTGGAGGAAGGGGCGGGGTTATCCCTCGACGATCTCTTCCCTGCAACATCTCCAAGCTCCGACGACGCAAGGGCATGACCACCAGCATGAAACGACGCTTCCAGCTGAGAGAACAGCGCGCCACCAAGCGAATGTTGCTGATCATGGCCTGCTTCTGCGTGTGCTGGATGCCCTTCCTGGTCATGTACGTCACACGCAGCATCTGTGTCACGTGCCACCTGGACCAGCACCTGGTGGCCGCCATCATCTGGCTAGGCTACGTCAACTCCAGTCTCAATCCCGTCCTCTATACGCTTTTCAACGACGACTTCAAGGGTGCGTTTAAGGACCTCATCGGCTACGGCATGACCCAGCCGCGGAGACGGACTTTAAGGTAACAAACAACACCAGAACACACAGCAACGCTTTATTATCATGTGCAACGTCACATTTCGTATAACCAAAGACGATTACCGCATCGGCTACACACTATGGAAGGTAACAACATCAGCAATGTTTTATTATCACGTGAAACGTCATATCCTCGTACAAACAAACACAGTCTATCATCGGCTACACCATGGCTCAACGACATACGTGGGCAACAAGGTCACTGTACACAAACACCAACATTGTGACGCTTTGGGCTCTACTCACTGTGACTCCCCCCCCCCCCCTTCATCCGCAACCCCAGCCTGAAAGACCTGCACACCTGAACTCGTAAGCGTCAACTGTTAGAAATATATACCTTTGTAAGCTGAGGCGAGCGTTAGGTGGACAGATGGGTGAAGAAAGTCAAGCTTATGTGTGTGTTTGTCAGATTGAACCGTATATATTGTAACACTCCATACAGTCAACATATACGGTTATGAAACAGTTTAATGGAATATGTTAAATAACGCCATGTGACTGAATGTGTCTGGTGTCCCAGAAGCAAACGGAAGAGCATTGTCACATTTCCCCCCCTCCAATAGAGGGCCAATAAAATATTTTTTAACATATCGTATTTGATCTTATTTTTATGACGGAGGCTTTGATTGTATCTTCAGACCCAGTACTCAAAACTCAAAACGGCAATCAAAGATTCTACCGGGGGAGGACGCCAATGTAACAACTTGTTTTAGTTGTGGTTTTACGGCGCTCACAACTGCATAAGGTTGTAATGAGCGCCAGAAGATTAGAGGTGTTACAAGAGAGTGACAAACATAAAAAAGAAGAAGGATAGATGAGGACGATAGATGTTTGATAGGAAAGAAGAAGCAAACCACACCAGAGCACCCGCCAACCACCCACTAATGTAACAACAAATCACAGACTTATACTCCTAGGCCACGCACTATCATGGCCACCACTTGCAATACAATTACGTCATATACGTGCCGAAGACTAGTGGTTTTATTAGAGAGTAACAAACATAGAAAAAAAAGAAGGAGAGATAAGGACGATAGATGTTTGATAAAAAAAGAAAGAGGAAAGCACACCAGAGCACTCGCCCACCATCCGAGCTCTTTACTGTAAAAAGAGCAATTCAAGGCAGAGTAGGCCAACTATAGGTCGCACCATAACGTCCAAATTTAGGGGAAAACATCTAACTATACGCTACCTTAGAATTACAACGTTCTATCTGCTCAGTACTTAGTTTTGGGAAATTTGACGTAAACAATTTTGAGCTTCACAGAATGTCGAAGTTTTTCGAATGCAGTTCTTTGAATATCTAGATAACAACTCGGATTAATTTTACGATTTTGATAGAGCAAGTAGAACATTTGGTTTCTGACCTCACGGTCCTAGTACCTAGTGAGTCGAAAACGGCCTAATGGACAGTTGGATTTTTGTAAATCTAAGGCAGCGTATAGTAGTCTCTCTCTCTCTCTCTCTCTCTCTCTCTCTCTCTCTCTCCCACTTCATTAGGCTTAAATTGAGTAAAATGTTGCGCTTTATAGAACATCGGAAATGCATCAGAATGTTTTTGGGGTTGTTTTTTTTGATTGATTGAGTAGGTGTTTCACGGCACCATTGACTCAATTTTGGCCATGTAAGTGCCACATCAGAGTGTGCAGTCTAGTATATTACAATACAAGCCTTACAGATAACACATATCATAAGCAACAACTGTTTTGAAACAGTGCACCAGACAGAACATATTTATCCAGTAACGCTACAAGAAAACAAGAAAGAGTTATTGAGTCGCCAAGGCTTATGCGACAACGCTGTCCATTTCTTCCCTAAGAGAATCAGTAATGGACACTGTACAATAATAGTAACAATAGTAAAATAAATAAATGAATAAATGAATGAATAAACGAATAAATGAATAATAAGAACAATAAAAATAAT
>NW_004797818.1:537840-538981 GCF_000002075.1 Aplysia californica
AGAAGAAGAAGAAGAAGAAGAAGAAGAAGAAGAAGAAGAAGAAGAAGAAGAAGCCTCACATAAAGACACATGTCACATTTTCTCGCTACACTGCGTCAGCTTTTTGCCCCATCTTTCTCGCCAAGTAATTGGATTTCCAAAAATGCTCTCTCCACACACACACACATCCACAATATGATTAGATAGCTTCATTAATTTTTGTTTTGTTCGTTTCTCTTCTTCGTTCTAGTGAGAAACATTCTTTTTTTACGTTATGAAAAATATCCCCTCTTAATTGTGCATCTTTGCTCATCTCCCTTTGAGCTATAATTGGCAGCTGCGAAAGGCTGTTTTGGCTCATGATAGGATCGCGTTACAAGTATGTATTCTGTGTACGTTAAGAAATGGCGTTATATTCACATACAAATTTAATATGGCGGGTAAAAAAAAACAACAACAACAAAAAAACAACACGCCAAAGGCGTAGAAATAAAAACCTATGCAAAGACGTGTACGGAATTGGAAAACCAACCATAATTTGTTTCACAGCTGTGTGGAATCAGGCGCTCGTCAATTTTTGGGCATATGGAGTTATTTCGTCAATTTCGGGGCATTTGAAGTTATTGGTATCACCTTAACGTTATTTTGTTTGCCTTGCTTTCGAAGAAAGAATTAGCCATTTATCTTGTGTACATGTCGAGATACTTGCAATGGAATGAGGCGGGGTCACCTGGTTTCAGAGGTAAAATTAATGAGAAAATGGCCGCCAAAGTTTGGTGATTTACAAAGCTTCAGAGTCCGTGAAAACTGACAAACTTTCATTCTTTATGCCTTTAATGAATGTTTTTCAGTACAACTCACGCTGAAATGGGTTCTTAAATTGACATAAAGGTGTTGAGCTAAAAAAACATCAATTTCGTTAAAAATTACCAAACCAGCGGAAAAGCTTAAGTTTCTTTACTTTCATTATTTTGACGAGCGCCTGATTTCACCACGCTCATTTTTTTCTTTTCGAAGTGCCAGGCCGAAAAAGACACCGACAATCATGCTTCGCTACTCATTTCTCTGCACGGATGCTCTCAAAAAGCCAGTCTTGTCCCCATATTTCATTTGTTCAAGTTTTGTTGTTGTTGTTTTTTTGTTGGGTTTTTTTTGGTGGCGG
>NW_004797818.1:539543-542173 GCF_000002075.1 Aplysia californica
TATATATACACACACATATATCTTTATGTCCCTATCAACAACAGTGACATTATTTAGGAGACGGATTTCGACCCTCCCTGTCAGGGCCGGCCCAGGCTGAGAGGGATAAAATCTCCTGGCAGAAAGACCGAGATACTTGATTTTAAAAATTCCCCCCACACGAGAATCGAGCTCAGCTCCTCTGCGCGCGACAGCTAAGAGCCTATAACTGCTGCACCACAGACGCCAGTTACATGGGAATTGAACTCATCGCCATCTGCGAGCAATTACATATGTATTACTGCTGCACTATTAACCATTCCGTTGGCGCTATTCTTTAATCGCCCAAATCAACTTGTGTGGATTGAAGTGGTTATTTGAATAAGGATTAAGTGGTTATTTGAATAAAGATTAAAGTTGTTATTCGAATAAAGATTAAGTGGTTATTTGAATAAAGATTAAATGGTTATTCGAATAAAGATTTAGTGGTTATTTGAATAAAGATTAAATGGTTATTCGAATAAAGATTTAGTGGTTATTCAAATAAAGACATTATGTTGCACTTTACTATTTTTGCATCTTCGCTTCATTTTGTTATTTCGTTTCTAGTTTTTCATTTAAAAAATCGACGAGTGCCTGAGTCGGTGCTCCGATTTGGGCGCTGTCTTTTTCTTAAATTTTCCCAAAGCTTTAAAAAATTTGGCTGGAGTAAGAGCTTTTGGAATGACAGTAACGAGTCAGCAAATTCAAGGCGACTTCCGAACGCGTGAGTGATTCAAACTGCTGCAGTCTTTTCACACTACGCGCACGTGCAGTCAGCGAGATCGAAGTCGAAAAACGACGGTCTAAAAATACCCAAATGCCTTACGCACTTAAGAGTTGCCAACTTTCTAAGACCACCCCCCTCCTCCAAAAAAAAAAAAGACAAAAAAAGACAGCGCGTACGCGACGGGTCAGGATGGAGGACAATGGACAAGTAAATCCCCTCCCCCTCCTCCTAGCATGTCACACACACTTTTCTGTATAAAATAAATTCAAACTACTCTAAGAATACCTGCAACAATAATGTCAGAAATGTTTAGAAAAGTGCTCTCCCTAATTGGTCGCTTTTTAGCACAAGGGGGCTGTCCCGAAAAATGCTGTTTTGAGAAAATCGAAGGTAAATTTTGTCCCCTTGTTCAGTTTCTTTAAAAGACGAGGAGAGTTTTCTCTATAACCAAACAAATATACACACCAATGAAACCAAACTTCTCTTATAGGTGGAGCAATGCCCACTTTTGGTGTAGGACAAGATGTATGGAAACCCACGAAATCTGGGTTAGCCCGCTTGTCTTTAAAAGCGACCAATTGACCTATGAGCTTCTTTCTCATTGTTATTCGCAAATTGTTATGAAAGTGAATAAACTTTCCAGAAAACATACAAAGAAAACCTACTTACGGACCAAGATCCTAAAAAAAAATCACTAAATATGTTTTATTACGTACTGGTTGGCAACTATAACGGTATGAGAGGGATATAAAGTCCCAGAAGAGAGACGAAGATACTTGGCAAAAAAGCCTCCCCACACGGGAATCGAACTCACTGTCTTTGGCATCCGGCTCAGTTGCAGAAAGCCTAGGCCTGATCGCTTCACCACAGACGCCAGTGTACGTGTTCATGATTCTGTCAATGTGTTAATGATTTTAATATATCACAAGAGAGAGAGAGAGAGAGAGAGAGAGAGAGAGAGAGAGAGAGAGAGAGAGATCTATCACCAGAGGTGTTGCATCTTATGATGCTGGGGTGAGTGGGATAATGGTTGGGCTTAACAGGCAGCATGCAGAAGACGGGAGTTCGATTCCTGATTGGGGAAGTTACTTATCGATTGTCTCCTCTTGACTACTGGGACACCATATCCTACTCAGCTGGCGTGGACCGTGAGACGAAGTGTAGAAGCAGCCAACCTACTTCGTTTGGTTTGGTAAGTGTTTTGAGGCGCTCGCAACTGCATAAGGTTATGTGAGCGCGCGATGGCACATTTAACTTTTTCAGTTGCTAGGAAATTTTGAATTTTGCCCTGGTGGCGGCTAAAGCCTACTCTTATCGATTTTAGACCACCAAGGGATCTTTAACGTGCGAAACTTGCACACGGGTCCTCCGTGATTTTTCACCTTCTCCCGAGAAGGCTAGGGGTAGATCTTTCCTACAAGAAGATCAGGGGTGTGGCTGAAAGACAGCAGTAAGAAAAAGTCAAAGAGTAGTAGTAGAAAGGCTGCAGAAAGAGCCAGGAGCCCAGAGGAGTGGGCAAAGGAGATGAGGGGGTCGTGGGGGCAGAAAGAGGAGACGAAAGCAGACGACAGAACATTGTTAGAGAGCAGGAAAGAAGGTGAAAGGAGATACTTTTAGAGAAGAAAATTTTTCGGTCGCTACTCGGATTCGAACCTGGGACATTTGAATGAGAGGCCAACACCTTAATCTCTAGGCCACGAGAGCCTCCAGCCAACATCCTAATTTATTCCGTCGATGTCTAGCGAGTCTATTGTTATATGCCCAAACCCACAACCAACACACAGGAACTACATGGCCGGGGGTGGGGTTGTTTGTTTGAGTAAAGAGACACAATAACGGTCATTTTGTGCTGCGAAAGATTAAGAACAACAGTGGACGTTGG
>NW_004797818.1:542926-544202 GCF_000002075.1 Aplysia californica
TCACACACACACACACACACACACACAGACACACACCCTCTCTCTCTCTCTCTTTCTCTCTCTCTCCATCTCTCTCTCTCCATCTCTCTTCAGCTCTCTGCCCCGAAGCCGTGGACGTGTCAAGTCTCCAAACTCGCGGATACTTTCAACGTTCTCATCACACAGTTGGAGTAGATCTTTTTCTAACCACCCGGGGTGTTTCAGCGGGGAGATGATCATCTCAAAGTACCCGATCCCCACCCTTCACTTTGACCCCCCGTTCGGGAATTTTCTCTCATGGCGTCAGAGCCTCAGGGCTCTACACGACCTTTTTTGTCGTTTCTTGAAGAAAAAAAGCGTTACGAAATTTCAATCTCTCACTTTCTTTCTTTCTCGCTCTCACTCACTCTCTCTCGCAGTCTCTCTCTCTCTCTCTCTCTCTCTCTCTCTCTCTCTCTCTCTCTCTCTCTCTCTCCAGTACATCCTCTGATGGGCCATGTTATGTAGCTACCCTAGAATTACCATGTTCTATCTGATCAGTACCCAGTTTTAAAAAATTTAACGCAAATTTTAAAAAAGAGCCTTTTTGAATGCAATTTTAAAATACTATCTTGATAACGACTCTGTATAACCTTACGATTTCGATAGAGAAGACAGAACATTTGTTGCTGACCTCACGGCCAGAGGTGTCAGATAGAATGTTTAAAATCTAAGGCAGCAACTGTGTCTATTACGCATGTGAAAAGTCAAGACACGGAAGTTCCTTTAAAAAGCGTTAATGATCATCTCCAAATGACACCCCTGTTAAAGTTCTTGCTTTCGCACGTCACACGGTCTCTCAATCAGGGGACGTTATTCAGACAAAAACTCTTCCGCTTTTAGTCCATCAATTTTTTCCCCTCCAAATTTCCTGCTGACTTTTCTTTCTCCTAGTGTGTCAAAAAACACACTTAGTCCGCATGTTTTCCTTTTCTTTTCTTCGGTTTTGTTTTTGTTTCCACTACACGATTGTATCATTTTCCGCTTATTTTTTTAACCATTAATGATTCGGCAAAAAGTGAAACTCGTTTATGCGCCTTTCTTTCATGAATACTGCTCGTTCTTGCAACTAATAGCGTTATGATGCGGTGGAATAAAGGGTTGGATAGTCTTTGGGCACATCATGGAGTCAAAGATGTTACCTTTTAAAGCTCCACGATTTGTATTTCTTTTGATGGGAAAAAATACGCATCTGTCTTGAAGAGTCCAGATATTTGGAATTGATGTAGTAGTAGTAGTAGCAGCAGCAGCAGCAGCA
>NW_004797818.1:544302-550263 GCF_000002075.1 Aplysia californica
TGTGCGCGTGTGTGTGTATTGCTCTGTCTTTTTTCTCTTTCTCTCCGTCTTTCTCTGTCTCCCCCTATCTATCTGTCGATCTCACTCTTCCCCCCTCTCCCTCCCTCTCCCTCTCTTTCCCTATCCCTCCCTCTCTCCCTCTCTCTCTCCGTCTTTTTCAGTTTGAACTTCACAAAGTAAAGGTTGGCTGGTTAAACAAAAGGCTACATCTCGGCGAATGTAAGGACAGAAGAAGACTTTGAGGTCTTTGGTTATTCTTCCGACTTGCACACAGTGAGAAATAGTAGAAAAAAGAGAAGTCACAAAAGATCAAATTTGAGATGCAAACTGTGATTTGAAAAACATCGTTCTCTTTCGATCTGTCTTTCCTGGGTCAACGCCTCATGTGTGATTACAAAGATTGAACGCTAATGCCTTACGCTCCAACCGACACAATTTAGATCATTAACGAAGCGACCTGATTCGGCCACCACCCGTCAAGACCAACCCGGTCGTAGTGGACACAGTGACCCAGCAGACAGACGGAGATACTACACTACCCAAAAATTACAGAGTTCTGTCTGCTTAGTACCTAGTATTGAAAAAATCTGACGTTAACAATTTTGAGTTTCATTACATGTTAAGATTTTTCGAATTCAATTCTTTGAATACCTTGAAAACAACTCCAAAATAGTCTAACAATTTTGATTGAGTAGATAAAACATTCGGTAACTGATCTCATGGTTCCAGTAACTCAAAACTGCCAAAAGTGCCGAATTTGATTATTTGAATATCTTGATAACGACTCCAAAGAATCTAACGATTTTGATAGAGTATACAAAACATCTGGTATCTGACCTCATGGTCTCAGTAACCCAAAACGGCCAAAACGTCAGAGAGAACTTTGTAAAATTCTAAGGTAGTGACTAGACAAGAAAAGACCGCCCGACGCAGGAACCGAGCACGAACTCACAACTTCTGTGTGCAACGAGAAAGCGCCTGGCCGGTACAGCACAGACAACAGTGGGTATTGGATTGTTGAGGTGGGATTTTTTAAAAATAATTTTTTTTTCGATTATTTGCTGTTGGTTTTTTGTTTTTTGTTTTTTTTAAATTGCGAAATAGAATTAGAGATGCAAACTGTGATTGAACTTTTCAATCTTTCCCATCTGTCGTTTTTTCCCCCTTCCCCTTTTCTGTGAGGCCTGCAAAGTGTGTGGTGATGATTACGTGCAAACGGACTAGGAGAAATAATATTGAGATTAATTCTGAGGACGCATAATACACACACGTGTACACATACACATGCACACACACACACACACACGCATGCACACACACACACACACACACACACATACACATACACATGCCAGCGCGCACACACACATACACTACAAGCCCATACGTAAAAAAAGCTCATACGTTCACACACATACAAACGGGCACGTACATATTCACCCACATACACACATAGAATAGATACATGCACTTGGAAAAAAAAAAGGTTTTCAGTTTAGATCAAGTTTTTCAAAATTCGGTTTCTGGCTTCTTTGTTCTGATTGTCGGTTCGTTTTGTTGTTGCTGCTGTTGTTGCTGCTGCTGCTGCTGCTGATGTTGTTGTTGTTGTTGTTGTTGTTGTTGTTGTTGTTGTTGTTGTTGTTGTTGTTGTTGCTGTTGTTGTTGGGATGGGTGCTTAATCATTCATTTGTTTGTTCCTTGTTGGCGTGCTTGTTTGTTCATCATTGTGGTGATGTTGCTGCTGCTGCTGCTGCCGGCCAAGGCCGACCCGGGCTGAGAATGACATTACGTCCCTGCAGAATGACCTAGACCCTTGACACAAATTCTCCTCACACGGGAATAGGGGGGCTCTCGTGGCCTAGGGGTTAAGGTGTTGGCCTCTCATTCAAAGGTACCGGGTTCGAATCCGGGTAGTGGCGGAAAAAAAATTCTTCTCTAAAATTGTCTCCTTTTACCTCCTTTCCTGCTCTCTAGCAATGTTCTGTCGTCTGCTTTCGTCTCCTCTTTCTGCCCCCACTCCCTCACATCCTTTGCCCCCTCCTCTGGGCCCCTGGCTCTTTCTGCAGCCTTTTTACTGCTTCTCCTTGGCTCCTTCTCACTGCTGTCTTTCAGCCACACCCCTGATCTTCTGGTAGGAAAGATCTACACCTAACCTTCACGGACAAGGACGAAAAATCTCAGAGTTACACACGTTAAAAATCCCGTGAAGGTCTAAAATCGATAAAAGTAGGCTTCGGCCGCCACCCGGGCAAAATTCAAAATTTCCTACCATCTGAAAAAGTTAATTGTGTACCGCTCGCTTATATGACCGTATGCAGTTGCGAGCGCCGTAAAACACTTACAAAAAAACAAAGACAAAAACAAAACAAAAAACCCACGGGAATAGAACTCGTGTCTTCTGTGCGCGACGGTGAGACCGTTTCCACAGACACCGAAGACGCCATAGTAAAACCTATTACAGTCTCTCAGACTTGTCGGGGCTGGAGAAGGCAAGCATAAGCCTGGGGCGGGAACATCCTCAAATTCCTTCCATCCTCCTTCCCCCAACCCTCCCCCTACCCGGTCAATCCTCCCCCACCCTATCAATCCTTATCACCAACTAAATCCCCCTCCCCCCTCCTTTTTTGTGCATCACACATATCTCACCCCACCCACACCCATACACGTACATCTAACTATTCCAGAGGGAGAAAGAGCAGGGGGTGGGGGCGGGGAAGAGAGAAAGAGAGGCGATTGGGTCTTGACCCCCATCCCCTCCCCCTTTCCCATAATTATACCCACACACAAAAACAAATACCCATGCCAATACCCGTATACTTCTCTATAAAATGACGGCAGAGTGCGGGTGGTGAGAGGGGGGGGGGCGTTATAGCTTAGGCACCACTGCCCCCCCCCCACCAGCCCACTTCGCTGCTCTTTTCCGTGCCCTTTAAAGTGCGGGATCAAGTCCCGTGCCATTTCCATGACAAAGGCTAGAAAGAGCTGGCAGGCCGAGACTGTCTCGTCCCTGTGTGGGACACAACACAGACTCTCACAGGCTTCAGGCAGCTTCAAATTTGGAGACAAAAAAAACCAAAAACAACAAACTACAACACAACAAAACACAAAAAACACCAAAAATACAGACTCGTGAGGACTACGGGAGGCAAATTGTTAAATTAATTGTGATTGTAACTGTTTTACGCCCTCATCTAAACCGCTAGGATGACAGATAACGAAGGAAAGAAGACACTATACGTGAAAACAATTAGTGTCGATGTGTAACGCTCGCTAGGGTGATATTAAGATAATTTATAAGGTAGACTGTTTCGACCCAGAGCTGAGAGGGATACAACGTCCCAGCGGACAAGACAAGAACCTCGATACCTCCCGACAGGGGAATCGAACTCGTCTTCTGCGTGCACCGGAGAAGATCTGAATAGTTACACAACACAGAATAGACAAATGGTCAAGACCTGATACATACAATTTCAGTAGCCATCGCCTTCTTTAACTTTATTCTAAAATGTCAGTTTTATTTAAATGTGTCCTTTAATGCATAAATACACATTCTGGTTGAATTGTAAGACGTTGCAAAGTTTTGCCTCTCGCTCAAATTTGGTTAAAATAAAATAAAAAAAATTGAAGTACCTTGAACGTGAAGATTGAATGTTATCTAATTGTGTTTCAAGTGTTGTTGAAATTGGTCTAAAGATGACAGAGCTATCGCCCTTTGAATGGGTCTTCATACAAAAACGATACACCCACAGACGTATGCACACACATAGAGACAGCCTAGATGGTATTTTTCACAACATCATTTTACGTCGTTATTCTGGCATTCCAGCAGAACAACATATTTCGTTCTTATTCATTACCTTACGATATTGTCCTCGGGTTTTACGGGGTGGGATGCAGTTAAGAGTTTGTTCCAACTTTTATGGAGATGTTGTATCACTCTAAGCTCGGGCTGGCCTTATCAGGCAGGATCGATGCAGCCCGCCTCATAAAGACCTACATAGTGCCCACGAGGGCGTGAAACTTCTACAATTACATTGTGTTTCCATGCTCAACGTTATTTTTCCTTCATTAGTCTTCATTCCTCATGTTACTGGGCAAAATCCAACTACAACTATAACCGAAATCTACCAGTCAAATCGGCCCAAAGTCATTTTTGTTTAATAATGTAAAATGAAATCTTATATTGCCGCGCATGTTGTGCCAAAAGACGAGGTTTACAAAAATACTGCTGAAATTATTCTTTGTTTTGTTTTCTTTTTTTCGACAGAGTTTTAATCGCCACATGAGTAAGGTTCGTAAACCCGGCTGACACACTTGGCCCCCACCATGGCTGACGGTACCTGCCGAAAACTGGTGACTCGGCACACCCGCGGCGTGCCGTAGCCGACTATAAATCCGCTTTGGTCATCGTCCCCAATGACAGAAAAAAATAGACAATATGGAGTTTCATGTTTATGGATGTGAAGAAAGAAAAATAATGATCTACGTTGAATGTTCAACAAAATAAGTCCTAAGAAGGACACAATTTAAGCACAGCACGAGGTGAATAGACACAGGGGTAAGGTTCTCTGCTGTTCTATGGAGAAAATGTGAATTCATTCTGTCTGTGGGTTGAGATCTTCCACGCACAAAATGGCCGTCATCGTGTCAACGGGCTTCTCGTTAGGCAATCTAAACCTACTGGGTTAACATCGCACTTGGAGTCAGAACAAATGTGTCACGACACGGTGGAATCAGGCGCTCGTCAATTTTTGTGCATGTGGAGTTATTGGTATCACCCGAAAGCTGATTTATTTGCCTAGCTTTTAATGAAATAGATATCCAACTAACTTGAATAGAACTCAGGATATTTGCAATTGAAGGAAGTGAGGTCACCTGGTTTCAGTGGTGGAATTAGCGAGAAAATGACCACCAAAGTTTGGTAACTCCAATAGCTAAAGAGTCCTTGAAAACAGTAAATGACATATTTTGTGCCAATGTTATTCAGTAAAATTCACATGGAAATGTCTTTTTATATGGCAATAAAAAAGGTTTAGCCCAAAAATAAAAATTCGATATAAATTTCCAAACTCGGAAAATGCCTGTTTCTCAGATTTCTGTATTTTGACGAGCGCCTGCTTTCACCACGATGCCTCACAAATGGTCAAAAAGAAGATAAAACGGGGCGCACAGAGCAAGAGTGAAATAGCTTTATTTGATTAATGAGGCTCATGATATTCCGGAGTGACCTAACGTCATTTAGAAACCCAGAAGTCAAAGAGCTACAAAGGCCCACACTGCATTCGCCCGGATCATAGACTTGTTTGTGCACCTAGACCACGCACTGTCATGGCCACCGCTTTTCGCTTTCTATTATTTTAAAAAACCCAAAAAAACGTCACTGCCGTGTGTTTGCACTATGAGTCAAATCATTACGCCCAAAAGAAGGACAAAACACCAGTCTCGCTATGGCTGTAGTCAACTCCGCGCGGCAACCCCAACCCCCCCCCCCCCAAACCTTTTTAAAAAATCTTCATTTGACTCAAAAGGTACGTTCATATTCATATATATCAAACCGGAAATACTTAAGAGGTCACAGTCTAGGATATCACAATACACGTATATTATACTCCCTCGTTTCTTTTCAAGCCCTTTTTTCTTACCTTATCATACTTCTCCCATTCTCACATCCCCTACTTCAAAAGGGCGCCTTCTTTTTTTTCCCTTTCTTCCTGAAACCGTAGTCACAATCAAAGGCGTCAGTCAGGACCGACACATTGTATCAATATATCAAGCAGCAGGTGGAGAGGTCTAACGCTGTGATATTGATTCCGTTTCGGTATGAATGGCCCACAAACGAGTCTTCATTAATTTATCGGTGAAGCGTAATGGCGGTAGAGCCCCTTGAAGGAAGTTGTAAAGCCATACAGTAATCGGGGCATGGCGATGGACACATACTTGGGTTGATATTGGAACCTTTGG
>NW_004797819.1:0-2986 GCF_000002075.1 Aplysia californica
CGAAAAGAGGGACTCAGCTGAGTATAGATTCTAAATAATTCACGCACCTGATGAAATGCTTTTTACCAACACTAATATTACAGCACAACCTATGACTACGATAGGGTTTGACACAATAGAATTGGAATATGAATCCTCCATTGAGGTCTATAATGATCTATATAGATCTAGATCTAGATTCTATTAGAACAAGTCAAGTGAGTGAATGAATCCACACGATCTCAACAATTGAATTTGTCAACAAACAAAATTCAAAATGGCCGCTCGAGCACGAAACTGAAAGTAGATAATTTAGGTCGTCGTCCTTTTTCGTATTTGCATTTCTACTCAGGTTCCGACAATTATGTCGGAAACGCCCACGTCGGCAGTCGGCGGTGCGTGCGTCGGCGGTCGGCACGAAAACGAAAAGTGCCGACAAAGCCGACGGGAGGAAAAGGGGTCGCTGGCAGTCGGCCAGGCCTCGCACTTCGCACATTGACTGATACAGGTGGGCCTAGCGATAGCATCGGCCGGTTCGCGGGTCGGGTCACGATTGTCGGATTTCGGCAAACATGCAGGTCTACAAATAGTGATTCCTCCAACTCCAAAACGGAGAGAAAACGATCGTTCTTCGAAAAGACATCTGCAATCTTCATTTAGATCTAGATCTAGGCTAGCCTCGAAACTAGATCAATGATTTCGGAGTGATTATTCGGACTCGAGTCCGAATATGAAAAAATGTTATTCGGACTCTGATTCTTGTCCAGCATGACATCACTTCTGACTTCCTGTGACTCGTGAATCCGGCTTCCTGTCCTGCCTCACTCGTGACTCGCCTCAGGCTGGGTAGAGACCGGGATCACTTCGGGCAAAAAGGCGTTTTGTGCAGGAGCCGAGTTTTAATCTTATGATGAATTTGAGGCGGGCCTGAAAAGTTATAGCGCTTCTCATAAATGTTTATTTATCAAAAGGTCATCAGAAGCAATTAAAGATGGCTCGTTAGCATGTGTCGGGGTCGGATGGGCGGCCTGTACACGAGTGGCTGTGTGCGTGTCGGGGAGGGTGGTGGGGGGCACTATCGGTCTGGGCTTTGAACGTCGCATAAGTGTCGGTCTTTTTCCCCCTGGCAACTGATCATTATTACAATAATAAGCTAGTCTTGACGTAGATCTACGTAATGAATACGTAACGAATTGTGCGCTGGTCTATGGAATCAAAAGTTGCCGTATGCTCAGCTCTACACAGCAACACAACTTTTTCTTGGTAAACAATCGATATGACACAGGCTTGTGTGTTTGAACGAATCGGTCTTTTTTTTTTTTTTTTTTTTTACACAGCTCATAATATGCCAGGTGGTCTGTTAATCTTCAATTTTACCTTTTTCTACAACAAAGAAAGTGGGAAACGTGAGGCGGCAGGCATTGGATCGGCAGATAAGGTGTGGGGGAAACTAAAAAATGGCGGAAAATTGGAAGCACTGAACGTTAGATCTATAGAACGAAGACACTTCCTTTTTTCCGAACCCGAGTCCGAAAAACATTTTTTCATATTCGGACGAGTCCGAATAAGAATTATTTTTTTTCGGACTCAAGTCCGAATATGAAAAAATGTTATTCGGACTCGAGTCCGAATAACGACGGCCCAATGATTTATGTCTGTCTGTCTCACGGAATTCTACACTAAGTGTAGAATTCTGTGGTCTGTCTAGATCTAGATCTAGACCTAGGCCATAGGTAGAAAGAGGTCTTCCCTGAGCCAAGAGAGCGCTGAAACTTTCCAAAATCACAAAAGAGTTCCCCTACCGGGTCTGTATACTTTGTGACTTTGTTCCCGGTTACCAGGTCTGTATACACTCCCTTCTTTCAAAGAAGTAAAGAGGTTTGGTTTCTTTCTTTTTTTCTTTTTTTTGGTATTTTTTTACTTTCCCTCCCGTCTCACACTCAGCTACCAGTTGTCTATTTTCTACTAAATACTGATGCACTGAACACGAATATCAACCTCATTTCCGTCGCAAATTAATAGTTTTTGAAATATTTGATTGTTTTTAACCGAGATAGACGTGCTTTGGACCAATCGGGGGGTTCCAGGGGGGCCTGCCCCACTGGGGTAAAAGAAAATCTGGGGGGTTACAGGGGGGCATGCCCCCCTGTTTTTACACCCATAATTTGATATTTTACAGTTATATTTGAAATTGTCTTGAAAATAATTGATTTGCGACAGTTTTAGTGGCTTTATGTGTGATCTGCAGCAAACAGTACAGCAGTTTGACCCCTGAAACAGTGCATCTGTGTGCGGGAGTGAAAGTGAAAATTTACCCTTTTTTTCTCTCTTTGACTTATATTCTCCGATTTGGGGACCAAAATATGCCAAAAAATCGAGCCACGATTGATAGCACCCTTCATAGGCAACACGTCATAATATCTGTAGCAAAAACTGTTTGGAACTGTAGCATTTCTTTATTTATAAATATTTACTGCAGACATTTTTTGGACCGATTGAACCATATTGTATACGAACAATCTTTGGTAAGCCTACCTATAGATCTAGATCTATAATATATCCGAAATTTGCGGTAAGGATGTGATTTCACAGTGTTCAGAGAAATAGTGCCCAGCTTTATTTTCCCGAACGTTCGGAGAAATAGTGCCCAGCTTTATTTTCCCGAACGTTCGGAGAAATAGTGCCGGCCTAATAAATCAATATATGAAGGGTCAAAACTTTCTGGATCCCCACTTTCTGACATCGTAGAATCACGTGTGTTGACAGGAACCTCCAAAATGAAAGTGAAATATGCTGCATTCTGCGCATGCTCACAGAAAGTGACCTCGTTTTCGCTGTTCTTATCCAAAACAAAGCAGGAGACCGGGGGTTGCGCACCAATGTCCAAACAGATGCGCGGTGACGCGGTTAGACTCTACTAGATCTAGATTATAGATCTACATCTATAGCCTATGTACGGCATACCGTCACGTACGTCATACTGTCAGTTGGCACGCATTTGGCCTAA
>NW_004797819.1:4249-9780 GCF_000002075.1 Aplysia californica
ATCGACCTGTAACTTCCAGAGATATCCACAAAAGATCGCTTACTGTATATCGCACCACAGGATGTACTCTACTCTAGATTATAGATCTACATCTAGATTAGATCTCGATTCTAGTCACTACACTGAATGCCAGGCAAAACTACAATGTAGATTCTAGATCTAGATCTAGATCTAGGCCTACTTTTATACTCACTGACATTCAACTCATTGACAGAACAGTTTCAGTTTCGATTTACTTTCAATTTCCGAACTCACCTTTTCTCTCCAGGTCTGTTTCTTTTATCTCTGTTTTCATCTCGCCTTCCTGTCTGAACAGTGGGCGGCATTATGGCAGGTGGTTAAAATATAAAAACCACCTCTCAGTTCTCAAACTGCACTGAAAATTACACTCACTAAATCTAGATAGGTCTAAGCCAAACCTCTCTTGCTAACTTTAAGCTGGATGGACGCCGGTCGCCATATTGTCATTGTCAAAACTGGACTTCCTTCCTGTTAAAGTATCGAAAATTACTAAGTTGATAATCGATATCTCAAGTCTCAAGTATTGCGCGATACCAAAGAGTCTACATAACAAGAGGGGCCACTTCTCTCTTTGAGCCAATAAAAAAAAAGGGTCCTCAAAATTCAGTGGCGCCCTCTTCGCAAAAGTGCACCTTTTGCGAACAGAGTTATCCTACTTGAGTTTAAAAAATTAAAGTGAAACTAGCAAGTTTTTGAATGAATTTCGGAAGAACGCTTTTTTAAAATGGTTACGCTGACAAAAAACCTCTTCAGGAGGAAAGGGTGATTGTTTTCTTCGTTTATTTTGACTTAAGAATGAAAGGCTAGAGGTCATTAAAATTTAAAAAAACAACTAAAACTCCACACTGAATGAACCCGAACTGCTGATGAACAGCAGTCGATCTGCGCCACAGAATGTGATCTGCGCACGCAAGGAGGTGCTATTCCTATTCTTCTTCTGGAAAAACGAAAGAGAGCTTCAAAACAGACTGCAGCGCCATCTGAAGCAAAGAGCGAACTTCCTGCGGACACTTTTTTGCCTGAGTGGCCCATCTTGTTATGTACTATCTTTGGCGATATTCAATTGTGCGTGAAAAACATTGGCGGTTTTTGTCAAATAAGCTTATTTTGATCTCAGAATAGAAATTATCGCAGGCTTTAATTCTTAATTAAAAGTGTTGTCTTTGCTTGCACCTGTTCCTGGGTGTGTAACAGCAGTGCCAAGTCATGCTAGTGGAAGTGGGGCCTTTAAATGTTCAAAATGTGGCAAACTTTACTCTGTCAGAATTGGTCTTTTTTCTGCCAGAATTGGTTTCATCGGCCATTTAATTCTTCAAATTCTTCTATTTCGCTGATTCTCCTCTGCCGCGGGTGTATTGGTCATCGTCAGACATTGACGGGCGAGCTATTTTTATAAGCGCTTTGGTCGACTACTTCCACTGTATGCTTCCCGGGAAACCGAGAATGTTTCCGAGTCGTTCTCTAGGTAGCAGTTGAAAAAGCATAGAGCATCCTATAGAGTATGGATATGAGCTATGTATGCAATTATCATTAGTAGTAGTAGTAGTAGTAGTAGTAGTAGTAGTAGTAGTAGTAGTAGTAGTAGTAGTAGTAGTAGTAGTAGTAGTAGTAGTAGTATCATTATCTTCACCCTCATCATCATCATCATCATCATCATCATCATCATCATCATCATCATCATCATCATCATCATATGAATGTGTGTGCATATGTGTGTGTGTGTGTGTGTGTGCGTGTGTGTATGTGTGTGTATGTGTGTGTGTGTGTGTGTGTGTGTGTGTGTGTGTGTGTGTGCGCGCGCGCGCGCGCGCGGACGCGCACAAGCGTGTGGCTTCTTCTATTAAAATTTACACCAGACTTGCAGTGGCGGGGGGTAGTGAAGGGCTTACGGGCTTGAGCCCCTCACCCCCACCCCTCCCCAACCCAACTCTATCCCTTAGTTAATGAAAGTTTCTCAAATAACGAAATAAGCAGTTGAAACCGTCATGATCGCATGCAATGAACACCCACAGTTATCAGCTTGGCGGCTTGCCCGTTTATCGAATCATTGTTGTCACCGCTTATAACTATAGTAACCTAACAGCCAATCAAATGTCGTTAGGGCTCTGAAAGAATAAGCCGGTTCCCACGTCCGTCTTTAAGGGGGGGGGGGGGGGGGGTCCCCACCTATTTTTGGTCAATCTGGGTCAAATTGGGTATGACAATATTTGTTGCCTTTTCTCAGTCATTTCTCTGTTGATTTGATTGTCCTTTGGCACAATCGTAGCTAGTTGGATGCCCAACATTTTTTCTTCTTACATTTTTATTCTATCCTCACTAATTTTGTCAAAAATATTTGATTTTTTAATTTTTGACACATTTTTCGAAACTCCTCTGAAGATTACCGGTGTATCTTAATGACACTTGGCATACTTGTTGCCCTTAGGGGTGATTACATTACATAGTCAGCGTTTTTTTAAATATCTATCTTGGTTTTCATTTTATGATTTTAAAAATTTGGAAAATTGACCGTTTTCTGTATGGGTACATGTGTGTCAAAGGACAATAAAACCCATCAGTAAATTTCAGAGGAGTATTGATTTGAAAACATGAAGTGAAAATCCAATATGGGGCGGCCATCTTGGATCCGGGAAATATTTTTTTCATCGTAATACCTGTATCATGACGAAGTTGTATGCCAAATTTATGGTTTCTAGGTCCAGAAATAAAGGAGTTAGCTCGCCCCCCCCCCCCCTCTTAATCTTAATGAAACGCTTCTTGTAAAAAGGTAGAAGAATTTTTAAAAATAACACTGCACAGAGGGCTCAAGCTCTCTCAGCCCTGACAATGGGGTGAAAGTTTACGACACACTTTCCCCCAGTGACACAGAGATACATATTATGCTATGCGCCCATTGGGCCTTTGTTAGGCGCGTTCTATTTTCCGCAACAATACGACCCAATCCACCTCATAGACGGTATGTGTTTGTAGTGCTGTGTGTTTGTGCCGCTGAGATTTAACAGTTATTAATTACATCAAACCACTTTTGAGGCAACTTTTTCTTCAGATAAAAACTAATTAGAGAAATTTGGAGGTGAAACGGCTTCGTCCCCACCATCCAGAAGAGCTTAAATTTTACTAATAACAAAGACATGGAAGACAAAGGTGACTCTTCTCGTTTGAATGGTGCTCAAAATACCGTGGCTCGTCGTGAGTATAGAAAAATCATCAGTTTTGTTCTTGTTGCTTGCTTTTTGGTGGTAAAGAAGTGGAAGAAACCTAAGCCCCACCCAAATCTTGGTCCACCCACCACCATTGCAGACTTGCCCTTCACCTTGCCATCTTTCTGTCTCGAGCGTCTGTGATGTAGCAGTTAAATAGGCCCTAAGGGGCTCTTCACTGTCGCACACAGTTCAATTCGCGAGTGGGAAGAAGTTTTCGTGGAGTATCTCAGTCTTTCTGCTGGGATGTTATATCTCTTTCAGCCTGGGTTGGCCCTGGCAGGCAGGGTCAGAAGCACCCCCCCCCCCCCCTCTATGATCTACATTATGTCGATGGTGCCGTAAAAACACTTATATTCATTTTTTTTTTTTAACCTTTCTGTCAGATCACTAGGAGGTTCCTCTTGATCAAAGAGTAAAAAATAAAAAACAACAAAGACCGCAAAACAAAAACAAAAATCCAAAAATAAAACAACAACAACCCACTCCCCCCGAAAAATAATAAATAAACGTAGGCTTTTGGTACGTTGGTAACCGTGAAGACCGATCTCACCACCGGTCTTTAAATAGTATGACGAGACGAGATCAAAGTTGGCCGTGGAGGTAAAAGTCAACCCCGGAGCACTTCACTGGACTTCTGACTGCCACCTTCGACAATTGCTGGCATGGCCCTTGGTTGTGACTGACGTTGTGAGTCATAGCCGCATGTCCACCAAAACATACACGGCCCGATTTTTTGTCGGAAGGAGGAAGAGGCAACTCGGTCTGTTCGTTTCCGGCTTATGGAGGGAATATCAAACCATGAATAGTTCAACAGAAAAATAGAGCTCAAATTACCGCTGAACAGCACGCTTTAATGTGTGCTTTTCATTCTATATTATTATTACTAGTAAAAGTACCCGTTCTACGAACGGAATAATAATGAGGAAGTATTAGGAAATTTAAGAACAGGAAAAAGACTGAAAACAGGAAAGAAATAAAACATAAATATTTTACCTTGAATTTATCCATGTAGAACCTCCTCTTGACTACCTCTAGGGGTAAGACTTCTTCCCCCTTTTCGAAGGCGTGGCATTTTCTCCTAAAGTTCCAGCTCAATCACTTTTTAAAAAAAGAGTTAGGCCTACTTGATTTTTTTTATCTTGATCTAAATTAGATATTAGATCTAGATCTAGACATAGATCTACACACGAACACACTGAACACAAAATATCTTTCGATGCAGTTCAGCGGGCGCGCTAATCCACTGCAGGAGAAATCTACTTTCAATACTTTCATCATTTTTTATCTTGATCTAGTTATTAGATCTAGACATACACAAACATGCGACTACACGCAGGGCATAAACTGGGCTACGATTAGCTGAACCTTTGACTTTGACCCATTAATACATTAAGTAGGCCTACGGTAGGCTACTCTTGGCGCTTTCGACGACACCCTCCCTGTCACTCTCACATCCCTCCCTCTGTAGTGCTTTCTGGCCTCCTCTCTATCTCTCTCTCTCTCCCCCTCTCTCTCACCCCCTCTCTCTCTCTCTCTCTCTCTCTCTCTCTCTCTCTCTCTCTCTCTCTCTCTCTCTCTCTCTCTCCCTCCCTCCCTCTCTCTCTCCCCCTTTCTCCCCCCCTCCCCCCCCCCTCTCTCTCTCTCTCTCTCTCTCTCTCTCTCTCCCAAGGTAGGGTAACAAACGAAAAAGTCCCCACTTCTTCTTCTTCTTCTTCTTCTTCTTCTTCTTCTTCTTCTTCTTCTTCTTCTTCTTCTTCTTCTTCTTCTTCTTCTTCTTCTTCTTCTTCTTCTTCTTCTATTCATTCCCCTCTTGCTCCAGGGGGGCTCTCGTGGCCTAGAGGTCAAGGTGTTGGCCTCTCATTCAAAGGTCCCGGGTTCGATTCCGGGTAGCGACCAAAAAATTTTCTTCTCTAAAATTGTCTCCTTTCACATCCTTTCCTGATCTCTAACAATGTTCTGTTGTCTGCTTTCATTTCCACTTTCTGCCACCCACCCCCTCACCTCCTTTGCCCCCTCTTCTGGGCTCCTGACTCTTTCTGCAGCCTTTCTACTGCTTCTCCTTGGCTCCTCCTTACTGCTATCTTTCTGCCACACCCCTGATCTTCTGGTAGTTTAAAGATCTACGCCTAGCCTTCTCGGACAAGGGCGAAAAATCTCGGAGGGCCCGTGTGCAAGTTGCGCACGTTAAAGATCCCTTGGTGGTCTAAAATCGATAAGAGTAGGCTTCGGCCGCCACCCGGGCAAAATTCAAAATTTCCTACCAACGAAAAAGTATTAGGTGTGTCCCGCGCGCTCATATGACCTATG
>NW_004797819.1:12011-14511 GCF_000002075.1 Aplysia californica
CGTGTGCGTGTGTGTGCATGTGTGTGCGTGTACTCGTGGTGGAACACCAAACCAATGTGCCAGGATCAGGACAATAAAGATGTATCTTATCTTAACTTCTTTATTTGTTGTTGTAAATTATGGCAAATTACCCTCAGTATTAGTACCGACACCGGATTGGCTACCACAAGTTTCTGTGCATTTTTAAAACCCTTGTACATTTGTCTATATTATTTTCTGAAACTATTTTGTTCCCAAGGGAAAAGTTGTCTAAAATCACACCTAAAATCATGATCAATTATTCCTAATCCTTTATTTACTGAAGGAGAAATAAAACAGATTTGTTCCTACTTTTACAGGGATGTGAGGTTGAATGTGCCCCCCCCCCCCGCCCACAACCCCCGTTTATTAATTTTGGACCACTTGTCCACCCCCACCCCCCTCCATTTATTCGATACCTTAGAGCACACGTACACTGGAGCAAAGAAACCATTTCCATCATCACTTCATTACAATTGTTACGTGTTTTGAAAGGACAATTTATACGGATGAACTCAGTTTACCACTACCACTACTGTCCACTACAATCCATTTGCCTATAGTGAGTTTAAAAAAAATGATTAGATAGATAGATAGATAGATAGATAGATAGATAGATAGATAGATAGATAGATAGATAGATAGATAGATAGATAGATAGATAGATAGATAGATAGATAGATAGATAGATAGCGTGTGTATGTGTGTGTGCGCGCGTGTTTTATTAAGAGAGAGAGAGAGAGAGAGAGAGAGAGAGAGAGAGAGAGAGAGAGAGAGAGAGAGAGAGAGAGAGAGAGAGAGAGAGAAAGAGAGAGAGAGAGAGAGAGAGAGAGAGAGAGAGAGAGAGAGCGAGAGAGAGGTATTGTAATTTTCGATAATGCTGAGCTTTGAGCATGCCGTAGGGTTGACGAAAGAAAAGTGACTCATTGTTTGTGGAACCTTGGACATCAGCAAAATGGTCCGTCGTCCAAGAGCAGAGGCGAAGCGTCTATATAATCAAATAATCACTGCTTCCCTTCCTAATTTTGAAACATTGTCGCAGTCAAATTCACCCATAAACGTAAACTTCATAAATTAAATGTAAAAAGACGTTCATAATCAACAATGAACAGTATGCCTAACATTCTAAACGGTTTCATTGCCACAGAAATAGCCTGTTTTCCCCTCTTGGGCCACTCTATAAGCAGTCACAAGCTTTGATTAAGTAAGCTTAAAGTGAGACTGGAAGAGTCTACCAACATAGTTGAAGGGAACATGTGCATAACAGTCTAAACTGTTTCATTGCCACATATACCCAATTCACCCCTTTCGGGCAACAGTTATAATCAGTCTCAAGCACTGATTAGGTAAGCTAACTATTACACTGGTCGAGTCTACCTCACAGATGCTGCGAGAGCTTGTTTTTTTTCCCTCCACTTTCTACTGCCCTATAAAAACTATAATCAGATCGTGACCTTGGTTATGACATAGGCTCGTGGCCGCGAAAGGTTAGACAAAAAACAGCCAAATGTGAAATTTAAAAAATGATAATTGTCATGTTTTACCAAAGAGTTAGACTCCCTGGTAGATCTATAACATATAGATCTAGTACTGACATCTCTGCTTCTTTGCTTTGTGTTTGTGTATTCACATCTAAAGTTAAATTTAATTTTAATTGGAATTGATATTTGATGAGATACTTTCCCGATTATTTTGGCGGTTGAACATACAATAATGAATTCCGGATTTGTTTTCATTCACAACTCTGAGTCGCCGCCTCGAGCAAGGTTCTTGTGCGATATCCCCAGGCCAGATCTGGTCCCGTTTCACTTTGATTACCCTGTCAAACAAGTCAGCCTTCGCCCCCCTGTCCAAGAGCCCTGATAATTATGGGCCTATGGTGGTAAAGATCAGTCTCGGAGCACTATACTGGACCTCAAGCCGCCACTTTCGGCAGTTCGACTGACCCCTTGTCGTGACTTACGTCATGAGTCATAGACCACGTGTCCAAAGATCTAAGTGTCCATTGGGGGATGGGGTCGAATGAGGGCGCAAAGCGGCTATCGTGGCACAAGCCGATCGCGCCCGACTCGCCGGGTGCCCACTACAGCTGGATCGGGCCGATCGCCCGACTCGATCGCCTGAAACTGAGGGGTGCCCACTACGGATGGGATAGGCTGATCGGCCGAGCCCATCCGTAGTGGGCACCACAAACGCGTTTGTTTTCAGGCGACGAGTGGGGAGATCACCCACGACCCGACCCGATCCCATCTGCATGGGCACCTCGTAAAGATGTCTGGGCACGTGTCCACCAAAGCATAATTAATTATAATTATAAACGATCCGATTAAAAAAAAAATTTTTTGTCGGAGGAGGCAACCCGGTCCTTTTGTTTCCAGCTACCGTAGGTTAAGTTAAAGAAAGCACGGAGGCAAGGAGGTTAAACAAGCTCCTTGCACGGAGGAGATATCAAACCATGAATCGTGTAACAAATACATGAATA
>NW_004797819.1:18104-19464 GCF_000002075.1 Aplysia californica
ACACACACACACACACACACACACACACACACACACACACACACACACACACACACACACAAACACAAAACTAGTGTAGATTTATAGGGGTCTAGGTAGTAAGAATAGCAGTGTTCGTCGATTCAGCTATATAATCTCTTTGATAATCTATAGCGTTTTTCGTCCTAATTAAACAGTCTATCAGAGTCTGTTGGATTGAGGATCCACCCCGGAAAGTCAAAAGTCCTTTCTGAGGATAGATGTACTGCGAAAGGAGCAGGTCACAGTAGAGGGAAATGCACTAGGAGACGTCGAATCCTTCTGCTATCCTGGGAGTATAATTGACAGAGAGGTAGGAACAGGCAATGAAATAAAAGTTCAGCATTGGAAAGGCACAGACTTCATTTACATTTCTTTGAACAGAATTTGGAGGACCAGGGGTATCTCACAACGGACAAAGTTGAGAATTTTTAACTCAAATGTGAAGTCAGTCTTGTTGTATGGAAGTAAGACGTGGAACGCATCTCAGACGTGCGGAAAGAGGATCCAGGTTTTCTTGAACAAGTGTCTGAGGAAGCTACTGAGCATCAGATGGACAGAACGAGGAAGTATTAAGAAGTATTAAGAACAAGACAGAGCCCAGTCAGAGAGGAGCTAAGAAGGTGTTGGCGATTATTGGACACACTTTCGGGAAGTCCAGCAGCTGCATAACAAAGAAAGAGTTAGATTGGAACCCACAGGGTAAAAATCAAGTGGAAGACCATGTGGAACTATTACTGTAAACCCTCTATGGTGGAACCTGGAGAAGGGTCACGGAAATGGATGTACAGAAAAGTGGGAAGACAAGGAGTGACATAAAGCGACTAGCCTAGGATAGGGAAAGGTGGAAAGTGTTTGTTCGTGGCCAATATCCTGATCCAGGGTGAAAAAGGCAATGATGATGATGATTTCCACTTGCAGATGGGCACAGCTTGTGGGCATCTCTCTTGGGGGCCTTCTTACCCTCATCGGCATGGCCGGCGTGCCCCCCGTTTACTTTAAGGAGGGTACACCTGAAGGCTATCTCGCTTATTACAGAACCGGATTTTACCAAATTTCACACATATAACAAGCATAGTAAGAGGTCTTAAAATCGGCATCAAATTTGAGAAAAATTTTTGTTTCCATGGATACAGCGACCATATTGGATTTTGTTGACATGCTTACGTAATGAATACCGCATTTATTGCTTTTGAAAATTGATTGTTTTTTTTGGGGGGTTTTTTTGCATGCGTGTTAACAAATATTAGATCTAAAGATTTGTCTATTGTTTTTACGTAAACGAAGTAGAACATTTTTAATGAATTTTTTCCAGAGGTAGCATTCAAGTTTGCAAAAAATC
>NW_004797819.1:20328-21271 GCF_000002075.1 Aplysia californica
ATTATTATTATTATTATTTTCTGCCTACTGTGACTGCAGCTCTAGAGCTGGGTCTATCAGGAGCAAGGCCCTCCCATGTCGAAGGATTTATGTTGAAGTCTTTTATCGACATTTCAAGGGCGTTCTTGTAGTGCTTTTTTGGTGCTCCAACCTTGCGCTTTCTTTGGAACAGTTCAGAACACAAGAAAACTGTGCCTTTGGTATTCTGAAATACGGCATTTGCTTTCTTAGAATTATAAAGTTCTATCTGACATTCATGGCCCATTTGAGTTACCAAGACAACGAGGTCAGGAACCAAATTTTGATGTTCTATATATTCTATAAAAACTGTAAGATTATTCGAAGTCGTTATCGAGATACTTAAAAAATTACTTTCGAAAAGCTTGACATGCTGTGAAACTGAACATTTCTGATGTAAATATTCTCAAAACTAGGTGACGAGCTGAAAGAACTTTGTAACTCTAGGGTAGCGCATTCTTACGACATTGCCAGCCCAGCAAATCTTTTTGAGCTTAGAAAACAGAATCTCGGCATTTGCTCTTTCGTCTGGTATTTTATCCTACCATTAATCTGATGCTAAGAATTCTTCCGAGGCATTTCATGTGCTTCTTGGCATGGCTTTGGTGCACCATCCAGGTCTCGGCACATATATACTACAGGGTTGGGAGGACCCAGCGGTTTAGGCAATCTAAGTGCTTTAAACACAGCCAGGTTCCTGTTTCCACCAGGGTGAAGTGAGGAAAATTCGTGTAAAGTGCCTTTCCCAAGGACACCCACACGTCAGGCCGCTGACAGGATTTGATACCACGGCCTTACGATTGAGAATTCGAGAGCCTAACCACTAAACACAGACACTACTTAATAATACACATGTCGTATGCTTACACAATCTCACACACACACACACACACACACACACACACACACACACACACACACACAC
>NW_004797819.1:21777-22934 GCF_000002075.1 Aplysia californica
GGAAGGGGATGGAAGTGGGGGTAGAATAATACTAATTCGAATTTACCAGTAAATATTTTACACCTAGTCCACGGCTATTTTGGGACATACGCCTACATGTATTACAATTTCAATCTACATGTAATAGAAATTTAGTTCATGTCGAAAGTTTCGTATTAGTAATAGTCAAACAAGGACAACGCACAGGGAGTTGATTTAGAAAATGCTCTAGACTCGTGCGATCTAGCTATAATAAATGATGGGAGAATGACCCGCATGGCACAGAGGGAAAATGACACAGACAGTTGAATATGTCGTACACTTGTGTTTTAACAGACCAAGATTGTGCGAGACTGGTCTATTGCCCTTCATTCTGGCGTCCATGGTGCACACCAAAGTTGGGAGGTTGTTATCGATGGCAAAGAGCGACGCCATAAAAGCGTGGTCTCCTAGGATAGACTACTAGAAATATAGATCTAATTCAAGCCTACGGACGCTCTCTAGAGGCGATGAACGCAAGAGCACGCTCTGAGAAAGGAAATGACGTCACCTAATGGACATTTTGTACTGCGTGACGACAAAAAGCAGACAAGTGATAAGGAAGCCCACGATTTCTTTCTTCTATTTTCAAGATGCATTAGATATAGAATCTATAAGTAGATTACGTTACCTAAGTATCGATGGAGAATGAACAAAATGGGGTATGTTGCTGAGCATTATTACCTGCGACAGTTTTAAATAGAAAAGTGTCCACCATCTAAATCTAGAAGATCTAAACCCGGCCATTTCTTTGATGAGATCGCCGACAATACCCAATTCAGATGCAATCCCCAAACATAGCTAATCGTTCCTCCATTACTGCCCCCCCCAACTCACCCCCCCCGAACCAAATTGATTGTATGAACGGCACGTGCAGATGCACTGTTCTGTATAAATCTATGCTATGCTGCCTTGGAATCAAAGTTGCATTTTTAAAATGTAGGGTGTGGTTTGAAAAGTTTGGGTTTGGTGAAAATTGGGTTAAAAATTAAGATTTGATATTATTATATATAGATCTAGATTAGATCTAGATGGATAGATAGATCTAGAAATAGAATCTAGATATATTTTTATGAAGCTTTTATAGATGATATTACTACACGATAATCGGGATTTAAAGGAGGTAAAGCGAATTGAAC
>NW_004797819.1:24244-24722 GCF_000002075.1 Aplysia californica
GAAGACCCTGATGTGGACGCTGGAAAGGAGAGATGAGCAGCTATGGACATGTGCCGCCTGCTATGATTCTAGCTCTGGATCCAAGTAAATCCAATAAATAGTCAAACCCAAACTAAATAGCCTATAATACGCTACAGATAGACAGAGAGTTAATGATGTGTTTTATGATTTGGTTCTAAGGAGATGATGTTGAGTTCTGCATTGTGGACCTTTTGTTATAATTTGTGGTGCCATTGGTCTAGAGCATGGGAATGCAAATTTTGTTCTTCGTATTGTTGTACTTGTTTTTTTTTTGTGAGCGGGTTGTTGGGTAAGGTAATCGTAAATGACTTCTTTTTCTAAAGCACCACTACCGTAAATCAGGTTTTGTCAGTTTCGTGAGAAACTTTTTTTCACTTCTTTTGCAACATCCCAATTGTAAGTGTCATAAAATAAAAATTAAAGCATATATAAAAAATTCAACATGCCAAATGTAAGA
>NW_004797819.1:24822-101924 GCF_000002075.1 Aplysia californica
CCCCAAAAAAAATAAAGTTAGGTTAAAGATAATCTAACAACAGATTAGGGGCCACTGGAAGGTGACCATATCCCTCCGTAGATTAAGGGCTGGTGGGGCACGTAGAAACCGTGTTTTGGGGTCAAATTTAGCAAATTGGGTTTATTACATATTATAGTACCTGGACATTTCCTGAACAATATCCAGAAACGTATGTAAGCCTTGCGACACCCTAAAGCTGCGTTTTTTTGTTAGGTTTTTCAGCGAAAGCACATGTAATCTAGCCTTTTCTTACCTGTGTCGGCTGTTTTCTCACAATTCTATTTTTTCGAATATTATCCCATTTTTCTGCTCTGTTTCTTGCTCAATTTCAATGCAACTTTCACAGGATACCAACAGCACCTAGTTCTAAATTTTGGTTTTTAGAATTTTTGATTAATGACGTAGTTTTTGATTTGTGGGCGTAGAAAGCGTGAATTTTCCTTTTTTTCACTTCTTTTGCAACATCCCAATTGTAAGTGTCATAAAATAAAAATTAAAGCATATATAAAAAATTCAACATGCCAAATGTAAGAACTACATATTTACTGTTGGCATGCCAAATTAGAAGTGGATCGGTTAATAAATAAGGGAATACAATGGGAATGAAAAAGGTATACAAAATCCAATATGGCCACCGTTTCCATAGCAACTGATTCACAATATACTTTTTGAACTATTGATTTTAAATCCCCAATAACATGCAATGTCCCACAGCAAATATGGGCCATCTAGGCCTTGTAATAGCCAAAATAGACCTCAGGTGCCCCACCAGTCCTTAAGAAAAGTATTATGAGTTCAAACCTTGACAAGGCCATCAACGTAGCGGAGAATTGGGAAGGTAGCTATGTAATAATTCCCCGGTTACTGCGTGAAACTGCGAACCAAAGTGTGATACGTGTCTGCAAAACGAATGAAGAAAGAAAGATTATCTAAAGTTATGTCACATTCTCTTGGTCTACAGTTTCAGGTCTATTTTGCCAGGTCTATTTTGCCTGTCCTTTGCTCCATTACTACGATTCGGATTTTTAAAAAAAAGACACGGGTATCTTACATTATCATGACGTGTTTTCCTGTTCCCCAGAACTTTACCCCAAGCCCCGACAGTGAGATAATTTCTGAGGGGAGTAAGCAGCTAGATGTTTTATCGTGTATCAAAGATGAGACTCCTGAAAGAATAGGTGACGGTGGGCCAGACTGCAGACTGAATCAGTGCATCACTCCCATCCGTGGAACAGAAACTGATCAAAGCATAGATGAAATAAAGGGATGTCTGGCTGGGGAGCATGGGAACTTCACTTCCCCCCTTGCAGAAGGTGGCAACATCCCAGTTGCATTGAACGAGGAGAAAACCTGTCGGAACAAAGAAACAGCAGATGACGCTTCAAGAAGCAACCCTAGTGGAGATGATACAGGATCAGTTCATGATAAGAACCCTTCACGAAACCGTTCTAAAAGGTCTGAAGATTCTAATAACATAAAAAGAGATTGCCATATCAGCCCTGATCTGGCAAAGCTCCGCGCCTTGCCCGCCGAGGACCGGGACATAGTAGACGGGATTCGCCCATCGTGTAGCAAGACTAGGGCGGTTTCGGTGCTACCAGCCATTCATGAATCTGCGGACGAGGATGATGAGAACGTTGAGGAGCACGTCGGCATTTGTGTGTCGCCTTCTTCCTCCTCATCGTCTTCCCTTGCTTCCTCTCCCGTTTGCATAAAGCGCCATATCCCCGTGTGTCGTGTCAGTAGCAGACCCACACTGACCAGCATCTCTGAAGAGTTCGCTGCTACGAAAGTAATTGAGCTTGAAGGGGCGGAAGTAAGGAAGGATGAGGAAATGAGGGCTGTGAAAGAGAGCTCTTCCAACACAGAGAGTCTCACAAGGACGATCCCGCCAGATGCGCTGAGCAATGTGTTAGAACAAAGCCAGGGGGATTCTTCTTCAATTCCAAATGTGGAAGTGTTTCCTACTCGCATCAAGGAAGAGGAGGCCTGCCAAGAAGAGGGCCTGATTCCTCGTCAGATTTCCCCCACCGCCGGGGGTGAAGGCGTGGTGAGTTGCGATAAACAAAAAAGTCCCATAGTCGTTATGAATCCAGAGTTGACACAACAGTCTGCTGGAAACATAGGTGGGGATTTGCACTGTGTAAAGACGGGTGTCGAGTTAAAAGAGAACGTCGAGATAAATAATAACGGTAGAGAGTACAACCATGACGACAAAGTGCAGTACTCAGATGGACGCTGCCAGTCAGACTCAGAGAATTCTTATTCCCCCGTACGAAAAAGCCATAAGCCAGTGAAGTGGAAAAAAGGCAGACAAACTAAGGGAAATCACCAATTGTCGCCACAGGATGAGAAAGATGATTGCGTATCAGACAAAAGCGAATTCCCGGTAGGGGAGTGGAGTACCAAACAGATTTGTGATGAAAAATGTAATCTCCTTTCGAATATGTGCGTCGAATCGGGCACGCCAAACACAAACAACGAAGACCGTCCACATAATGATATCCGATCCAGCCTTTCTGAAACAGGCGCGATGTCTGCCGATGCTGGGACAGAGACAAAGGCTATAGGAGAGGAAAGCTCCCTCCGAGACTACGTGGCACAGAGGATCGAGGTAGCTGAGAGAAAACTTGGCAAACGGGGACTCGTGCAACTGTCGGACGTCATGCAGGCCGTTAACGAAGCCTGCGCGAGAGGAGGAGTTGCCCCGCCTGAAGACATCAGCGAGAGCGTCCTTGCCAATCTGGTGTATGGGAGAGGCAGGCTGGTAGAAGAAGGCGTGACTTCAGAGTGTGGTATCCACGCTCAGAATAGTCAAGAGGCTTCCGGCCTAGAAAAGAAAGAGATCGTGTGCTGCCTCGGCGAGGAGCAGATTGTACCTTTGAATAATGTCTGTTTGGAAGCACCGAGTGCTTTAACAGTGTCGGATGACTGCAAGGTGAAATTTGGGAGTAAATATTTTTACATAATATATTTACATAGTTCGGAAACTGTGAACTGAATTTCATTAAAGTTACGTAGTCTAGATAGCAATTCTTTATCTATATTTGTCAAGGAGTCAATTTTCCACACTCATCCTTAGTTTTTTCCATTAGTATGTCGGGGGGAAGGGGGGGTGGGGGGTTGCTCATACATATACTCGCACATACACATACACACATGGGCACACACTCTCACACACACAATATATATATAATCCACCTTCACAAGTGCTCAAATAGATACAATCTTTGAGAGGGGGCTCTCGTGGCTTAGAGGTTAAGGTATTCCCCTCTCATTCAAAGGTCCCGGGTTCGAATCCAGGAAGCGACGAAAATATTTTCTTCTCTAAAATTGTCTCCTTTCACCTTCTTTCCTTCTCTTTTGCAATCATCTTTCGTCTGCTTTCGTCTCCACTTTCTTCCCCCACCTCCTCACCCCCTTTGCCCCCTCTACTCATTCGCAGCCTTTCTACTGTTACTCTTTGGCTCCTACTTACTGCTCTTTCAGCCACACCCCTGATCTTTTGATAGGAAAGATCTACACCTAGCCTTCTCTGGTAAGGGCGAAAAATCTTGGAGGTCACGTGTTCAAGTTGCTCTCGTTAAAGATCCAATGGTGGTCCAAAATCGATAAGAATAGGCTTCGGCCGCCACCTGGGCAAAATTCAAAATTTCACCAATTGAAAATGTTTGGTGTGTCCCGCGCACTCATATGATGATATGACCTTATGTAGTCTCGAGCGTGCCGTAAAACACTTACCAAAAAAAAATAAATCTTTGAGACGACATAACGAGCCGCTCTTTGCTGTCTCTGACGTTCTCAACATAGTGTATGAAACACCCACGGGCACAAGTCTTCTTGGCTTATGCTCCTTTTCTTTTGTTCTTATTTTTCTGCAATGGTAGTTAAAAGTGATGCTCTTCCTTTTTTATGTTGCAGCCTATGGCATGTATGGCTGGACTGAACATCTTCATCAGTCACGTGGTACTGGCTTGCCTATGTGAGGTCATAGTTCAGCTTGCGCTCACAGGGGTACCACAGAAGTTGAGCAGCTCAGTAAGGCGTTTTCCTTCGTTGTGTATAGACAGAATACACGGAGATTGTCTCAAATTGCGGTTCCATCCCCAGTAACCCGAGACGATAACAGATCTCACCAATTCTAATTTTTTGTTCTTTGAATCTTTATATGTTTTCCCCCAAAACAGCATTCAATTTACAACTTTTTAATTACAGCTGAGCCTCCCCACTCCTGCCCCCCCTCTACCTCCCCCCCTCTCTCTCTCTCTCTCTCTCTCGCTCTCTCTCCGTACCTCTCTCTCTCTCTCCCGCCCATCCCTTGTCTCTCTTTATGCCTGCTGCAAAGTAACAGTCATATGAACTCTTAAAGTGCTCCATTATAATGATATTTCTTTTGACATCACGATATCCAGTTTTTAGTTAACTCTCCTACCATTTTTCACCTTGTAATAGTGTACTTTAAGGTGTGTAGCTTATGCCCCCCCAAAAAAATCACAATTCTTTCCAATGTCTCGAAAATGAAAGGCAGACTTGCATTCATACTGCCACGGCTGTAATACTAAAACACGTTTGAAGAAAACAAAGATTTAACTTCAAACATCTTTGATTTTCTCAAGGAGCTCAAGCGACCCGCAAGTGAAACAGTTCCAGAGGAAGAGTCTAAAGCACCATCTAGTGGAAGACCACGGAATTCAGGTTCTGATTCTCTGCTGGGTGACAGTTGTGGAAGTGGTAACGGTAGCAGCCCCACTCCTCGAGAATCCCAGTCCGAGCACACTGGAGCCTCAAACAGTAGTGAGGAAAGGCAAGATCGGGACAGTAAAGAGAAAGAGTCCAATACCAAACCCTGGGACAAAGACGCCCAGAAACCCCGCGGAAGGGACCGGGAAGTGAGCAAGAGAAAGCGGGACCGGGACGACAGACAGCCGTCGGGGGAACGGAAAGGTGGGCTGAGGAACGCAACTGGAGACATGAAAGTCTCGAGCACTGGACAAACTAACGGAAATAATCCTGAATGGCCCTCCGAGATAAAAGGATATGACGTCAAGAGTACGTGTCGGTTGGAGTATCAAACGAGTCTATCAGCCGAAGCAGAAGGCAACTTTGGCTCTCTAAGATTTTCGGACCGTTCTTCATCTGACGAGTCTCAGAACATTGAGGACACTGAGTGGCGACCTCCGGATGACGTGGAACCTGATCCGTGCCGCGTTGCCTCTAACAGTCGTTTTGGCAAGCGAACATCTTTTCACAGACAGAAACAGTCGTCTGCTTCTCATAAAACGACAGAATATGCCGACGGAGAAGACAACGATGAGAAGTTGGAGAAGAAAGCAGATGAAGAGCATGAAGAGGAGGAAAATATAATTATTGGTCCAAACTTTCATCCACAGGCTGGTGACAGTTTTGACAAATATCTTGAAGCATTTAAACAATGTAACAATGAGAGTGACAGTAACCTTTCTCCATCAAAAAAGGAGAAAGATTGTTCTTCAGGAGAAGGTCTGGGAGACTGCTGTCTCAATTTGTTTTCTCCCAATTGTCGGGGCCCTAAAATGACAACCAGACTAAATGTTCGCAATTCTCTCAATTCGGCCTCATGTGGAGCAATCCTAGAGAGTGGACCCCATGATGAGTCGTTCAACCACCCGTCTGAGTTTGCTGTAGAGGATCCCGTGGGTTATCAAGCTGTCAATAATCCACAGGGACCTGCATCGTCACAGGAATCTGTATCACAGTCTTCTACGTCACATTTCCCCAAGTCACCGCCGTTAGAGTCACAGTCAACATCAAGTCAAGAGCCAGAACTGCAAGGCACATTTTTAATGTCAGGTAAGCAGGCTTGTCGAAAGAAATCGGTGAAAGAAAACGACGGCAGTGATCATTCGAGCGATGAGAACGATGAAGACCCCAAGGAAAGAAACAGAACATATCGAGCTTATGGCAAGTATGGGGACCCTTCGTCACCCATAGCGTCCTCTGGCCGACAGCAAAATAACAGCCCCATGAGCTCTGATCAGCAGCATAATTTTCAATGTGCGAGCCTTGACGAAACCTACGCTCAGCCTGCACTGGTGCCAGGTCTTTGTCACAACGATGAGGCCTCTGAGACTGAATTGTCAAAGTCTCCTGAACACAATTTCGATATCACCACACTGTCCACACAAGAAACAAGTAGCACGGAATCTGACAGTCATAACGAGCCAGAAACAGAGCAGTGCGCAGAGGTAGAGGTGTTTGTTATGCAAGATATGGTAACCTCCCCTCTCAACAATCTCAGTCCAGGGAGCGACTCCTTTCATTCTGGTGCTTCAGCATTTGTGACCGTCCCCAGTGACCCAGAATCAGAAAATGGCCAGCCTTGTGTCCAAGGATACCATCCCAGTAACTCAGACCAGGAGTTGACCTCATACAGGTCAGCAGTCGAAGGTAGTTGTAGTATTGTACCGGACGTATTCACAAACGTACCAGGAGATATCGAGCCACCTTTCAAAGAGGCATGCAAAGACCACCTAACTGGCGTTTCTCATCGATCAACAGAGAGCCCAGATCATAGAAAGAAAACACAGGCAAGAATACAAGCAAATTCAGATGCTGAAACCGAACCAGTCGACATTGTAAACGTCAGTGGTGTACCCGGGGGTCGATACAACTTCCAGAATGCTGAGGAAAAGAAAGTGGAAGAAGAAAGCCTGAAAACGCCAGAGGAACACTTGTACACAGGTGAGCCAGTACAAAATGGGGAAGACGTGAAGATGTCTGCTTCTTCTCAAACTGTACCAGAAATCAACTGCTTCTCACAAGTAGACATTTCTGGGCACGAGACAAGGGAGAATAAGATTGAAAGTGAACAACAAAACCCGGCTGTCTTTGACACAGGAGAAGAAGGTGATGTTGAACATTTGAAAAATTTCAAAGAAGAAAAAAAAGAAAGACGACAACGTAGTGCAATGTTGAGTGAGAGTGGTTGTGGTGAACATATCGTGGCCACGAGTTCCAAGAAAGAGCTGGAGCATTACACCATTGGGACTGAGGAGCTCAGAGTGCCAGCAGAAACTGTTACACAGATGGAAGTACAGGCTATTGGAAGAAACGTTGTTGCCACTGAGAAGGAGTGTAAAACACAAGATGACGTAACCTCCAAGGAAAAGGAAATGTCTACACTTGAAAGATCAGAATCAGAACATGAGAAATGGATCATTATTAAAGATGAGAAATCGGCAACTAACATTCAATTGTCACAAGAGGAAAAACAGTCAACTGAGCTTATTACGGCAACCGTAACCGCAGACCCCATTTTTGAACCTCAAGGAAAGCAAAGCGAAAGACATATGTCAGAAAATGTGTCTCCAATAATTCAAAAAGACCACTCTCAAGCAGCATGCGAGTGCACAGACGAATTATCAGGACGTCAAGATATATTATTGAATGGTGGAATCCAAGAAAAGTCGCCAGAAACTGAGATCACAGTGGCAACACCCAAAGAAACGTCGAAACTGATCGTCAGACTAAAGGCAGAAAAAAAGGATGAATATGGATTACAGAAGTCAGAAAGGATTGAGGTTAGGTCTTGCTCATCTCCAGTGGAAATGTATTGTTTCAACGAAGATAGAATCCTCTGCAAAGTGGCGAATTCTGACTCCTCGTTATCAAGCTGTGGCGAAAGGGATAAATCATCTTACGTGGATTTCGCTGATTTTGTGAGTGGAGAAAATATTTTTTTCAGAGAGGAAGGATTGATAGAATCTAATAAAACACAATCGTCCCCTGTGGATTTATATACCTCTGATGACCGTATACATTTTACAATAACACAAACCTCGGAATTTAGCAGCTTTGAAGAAAAGACGAGTGCATCGCCTATCGACACTTACTGCTCTAAAAATGATTTGAAGGTGCACAAAATGGAACATTTCAAATCTTCGACAGAAAGTAAAAAGGAAGAAAGCTTAGTCAATGCTACGGTTGGGGAAAGAGAGAGGCCATTCCTTGATAACGAAGAAGGTACAAGGTCGAGTGGTGTGGAATACACGGAAACAGGCAACATTCCCATACTGGGACAGAAGTTAATCAATAAACCAAACGAGAATCGTCCTTCTCAAACAAACATTTATCTCGAAGATGATTTTTCAGATGACAGCAGTTGCTCATGGAAAGAAAAGAACATAAAGTTAGACAAGCAAATCCCAGACGAATGTAAGTTAATAGAAAGAACATGTGCATCGCCGTTAGATGATTATATTTACGATAATGAGAATGCCTGTGAAGTTGTTAATTCTACTTCTACTATTGAACGCTTTGGCGAAAAGGACAGATCATCACTAGGGGAAATTGGGGATCATGCGGATGAAAGTACATTCACCATAGGAGAGGAAGAAGGCAAACCTGTGGACGAAACTCTGTCGTCTCCAGTTCACGTTTATTTTTCGAATGACAATATTCTATGTGAAGGGCACAGAATAGTTTCTAGGGGCTTGATCGAGCCTTCGACAAACCAAATTTACCCTCCAGAGACAGGCGTGCTGGGGGAATTAATCAAGAGTCAATCTTCCCCTGTGGATCCATATCAAAGCAAGGACATATATAGTGCAGCAAAGTGTCTAAGGGGACAAGAAGACACATATGCAGCCATTGAAGAAGTTTGCCCAGAAAAGCACGGGTTTGAATCAATAACGAGTGTGCCGTCGATGGATAGCTATATGTACAGGAATGATTACCCTTGTAAAGGGGATGATTCTAATTCTATGATGGGATGTTCTGGTGAAAATGGCAGGTTATCACACGGGAGTCCGGTTGCTACTGTGAGAGACGAAGTAATTCTTTATGGAGAAGAGGGACAAAGAAATGTTAACGGGACTCTTACGTCCCCAGTAGAAGCATTCCTCGATTACAGAGTAGACCAAGGAAAAGACAGAAAATCTGATGCCCAAAGCACTAAAATCGGAAACAACCTTGCTGAAAGTTCGGTAAGTACTACTGAGAGCAACCAAGGAAGTTATTCTGAAAAAGATTTCGAAACGGATGAGCCATCAAAAGCCCAAGACAAGGATCAAGAAAATGAAAACACTAAACAGGTTTCTAAAAGTGAACTAAAGGCAAGAGAACTTGCTGGAAGTGAACGTTTCAATATATTTTCTACTCCCCCAGATCTTCCTTTTGAGAATGGAAGCACAGGTAAGGGTGAAACGAAGAGCTGTGAGACGAACTGGTATAAGCCAACAGCAAAAGCGCCAGATTCCCCAGACATTAGCAGAGTAATCATGCAAACCTCCACAATTAATACAGAAAAAGGAAATATTGAAAGTAGCAAAAAATCAGTAAACTCTGTCAGTGTGGAAGGAAAACTAGATAACGAACCATCTAATCTTAACACTGATGATTTCGATGCGTTGGAAGAGTTTTCTCTGAGTAGTCACGGATACCGTGGCTACATTGGCAGTTGGGCTGATGAAAGCCCTGATCCAGCTCTGGACGATGACGACAGCTTTGTCATAGATGGACAATATTCAGCCCAGGAGGTGAATGACTCTAGCACCACAGAACCGGAAAGCGGCTGCAAAGCTACAGGGTTTGAATCATCAGGAAGAAAAGGTGAATCATTACTAAGAACTGAGGTTGCCCAAGAGGAGTATATTGAAATTAAGGACTCCAGCCTAAAGAATATAACACATGTTCCGGTTCTCAGCGTGGAGGTAACTAGGGAATTTCCTCGTAACAATGGCGAAAGTTGGTGTACAAAAATTGAAGAAAACCCTATCGAGGATATGTTACCAAACACTAGTCCACCTATAGAATGCTTAGAATTAACAGGTGCAGGAGACAAAGTGAACAAAGAAGAAGAGCCCATAGAGGCATCGGAGCAACGGGAATTTTCTCAAAAGGGGAAACATTATATTCTACCGAAAGATGAGTTTGAGGAGAATGTCAAATCTTTGGAGGTTTTAAGGAAATATGTTCAGGGGAATAAAGAAAGAAAAGATGAAGCAATTCGAAAGGTAGACGTAAATGATACTGATTGCCACGAGCCTTTGTGCTGTTCATCAAAATCCCTTGGGATCTACGAAAATCCGTCCGGCACACCAGTCGAACAGAAACAGTTTGACTTAGGGAACCAAACAGAAGAGGGTGGTGCTGAGAAGACATTCAACAGTGATGAGAGGGAACGAGAACCTATGTCAGACACATCTGAAGACAGGGACCATACCCAAGAAGTCAATACAATAAGAGAAGAAATAGTACTTCAACCTACCCTAATTGATGACTCTGAGAACCGATACAGCCAGCCGCAGAACGAAGGAGATCTATCGCTTTGGACGACTGACCCCGAAAATTCCCTTAATTCAAAAAGAGAAACTCAGACGAAAGACTCTACTTTGTGTCATGAAGAATGGGCAAAGAATCCTGTTTGTGAAAGTTCAATAGAGGATTATGCTGCTGAATGGGAATTTTTAGAACCTTCACCGGAGCATAATCCTCAAGTTAGGAATGAGTTAGATTCTCAATGGATTCTCAATTCTGGAGGACGGCTAGAGGCGGGGTCTGTCGTCCCTGACAGACTAAACAACGAATACTGGAGTGAGTTTGGCTACTGGAAACCGGAGCTGATTGGTGATATGGAGCTAGTAGAAGGGGCAGTGGCATCGGAGTATAACGATGCAGAGTTGTCTCCTTCTCCTACGCCATTCGGGGGACAAGCCTATGCTACAGACTTTCGTGAGTCGAGCCCTCCTGTGATTGACTTCATGCACGTAACCTGCGCAACAACCAAGAGTATCAGCGGCGATATGGATGTTTTGGAAGACTCTGATAAAGACACGAATAAAATTGTGCATGCCCAGTACATGCCCAGAGAAGCAAGTCCCTTGGTGGAGATGCCCTCTCTCATTTCAGAAGAAAATGATACTCCAGGTATTTCGGGAGAGTATTCTCAAATTCAATTCCAAGGTGGGACAGCCATGGCGCAGATAAGCACATCTCAGTCAGAGAAGCCTGACTACGGTGGAGCGAGACCGAAAATACGAAGTCTCACGACAGCGAAGGCTCACGGTGGTAAATCACGACATCATGAGAGCAAAAGGAAGACTTCTAGTGGAGTCTCTCAAAATGAGGAACTTGGAACTCCCTGTGTGGAATATTTTGGCACACCTTCTGAAGAAAATATAGGAGTTCTGGGTGGACTTGAGATAGATATTCACAATTCAGTGATACCAACTCAGGAGGGAGATCAAAGAAATGGGTCTCCTATTTGTTGGGCATTGAAAGACGCTCGGGTGGAAAATTTGACCCACGACTTAGAAACCAACATTGGCACAGAGACCGAGGGAAATGAGAACGAAGGCGAAGTGACGGATATTATTTCTACCGAACAAATTCACGATGCTGACACGATTGTGGCTGTACCTTTCGACGGAGCGGAGGGGAACGAAGACCTATGTATTGGCGACGACGAGGACAACGCAATTTTGGGAGAAAAAAGTTTCGTGAATCTGCGTCCAACTCGGAGTAGCCCAGCCCCTCTCAGTTCTCGACGAATCAGAGTGGTAGATGTAGAAGACTTCCCTGCAGACTTACCGTGCATTTACTACCCAGGTAAACTTTTTAGAGAATTATTATTTTGAACAAATTCCATTCACTGGTCGTAATCTTCAGACTATTTACAATCGTTTACGAAACGAGGCAACAATAATAAGTACCCAAATGATTATGATGACCAAAGACAGACATTGTGTTTCTATTATCTGAACAAAGAAATCTTCCTGTGCAACACAGCCCGTCTTTTAAAACTTTCTCTCTTTATTGTTCATTTCCCCCCGTTCCTATAATTTCATAGAGGGCGGTTGGCGAGTCCTCTAGGGTTGTTTTCTTTTTTGTTGTTGCGAATCAAACATCTATCATCCTTATCTCTTCTCCTTCTATGCATGCTTCTCTCTAGCAACACTTCTAATCTTCAGCACTTATATAACCTAATTGTGTAGCAAGTGCTGTTTAAAGTCTTACTAAATCTGTAGGACAATTTTCCATTAATGTTATTTTTCTTTTATCATTTTCTGATAGAGTTAAAAAATTATTAGACATTTTAAAAATATATTAGCACATTATTCTTTTCAAAAGCAGACTTCTACTGTATTGAAATAATAGTATCAAAGAAACACAATACGTTAACGTAAAGCCCATGCGCACACAAGCACGCACAAACACACACGCAACACACAAACGCACGCACACATACACACACAATCACACACACACACACACACACACACACACACACACACACACACACGTGCGCGCATTCTGAATGGGTTTCGTAGAATACATCCTGTAACCCCCCCCCTCGGACAAAAGACAAAAATAATAAAGACAAAAACTCTCCCCCGCCAAAAAAAAGACAACACCCCCTGCCCCCAAAAATATAAAAACATCCCTCAAACAAAACAACCGTAAAGGGAAGAATATTTCATATCATCTACATCTTACGTGGTTCGCAGATGGTGAAAGGGCAGGCCAAATGGTTGAAAGTTTCTTAACAGTTGATAATACTGTCGAAGCACAATGTACAGGCGAACACCAGACAATGAATCACCTCCCGGGAACAGATCCACGGAAGACTGGTTTATGGAGAAAAATGAAAAAGGTGAGCGGGACCCCAAATGTAAAGTCTAATTTTTTTATTTTTAATATTTTTTTGAAAAGAGATTTCATTTTAAATTAAAATTTTCACGAATATTTTTCAATAGTTCAAATTTAATTTTACTGCTTATGCTCCTGTCTGATCCCGAAGCCTGAGTCTCCGTTACGCGTCCCGCTCGGCAGTCGCAAGCGACGGCCACTTTCACACAACACACACACGGCGTGTTGACCGGCACTCCTTGGCTAATGTATTTTGACCAATCGTGATGATTTAAATCTGTCACAGCCGCAGTCTGTCGCTCGCGACGAGGTCTCGATCGCTACATAGACCGATTGCAGGCGACGGTCGCACGCGGCAAGACGTCGCGTCACGTGTAAAGAGACGGGTTCTTTATAATCGTAGGATTCTTAGGCCCCTCCTTATAAGTCGTGTCATGTCTTCTTCTGTTTTTTACCTTCACTTGTTGTCCATTGTGTCTGGTTTTTGTTTCTGGGCGTGTACACTCTCGTAGCACCTGAGTGTGAGTTGTTCAGAAATATAAGTGTTTATCTGAACTATTGCACGCCCGTGCTGCACCATTTGCTGCTGATGAATGGGCGTAAATACAAGTACAACTGTGTGAGAACATTAATTTTACATATGATTCAATGGCAGACCCATTGAATGTATTTTTTATGCATTTTCTTCAGTGCCTGGCTCCGCAAGCACTAAATCGAAGACGAGCTCGGATGCGGCAACCTAAAAGCCACAAAAAAGATGTCCTTACACTTCCTGGTTCCTTAATGGGTAAGCATGCTTAAAGGTTTATTTCATCCCCTCCTACTTTCTTTATACCAATAGGTTAAAATTGGCTTTTGCGCATGCCGTCATGACAAATCTGCTATTGGCCCAACAGAGTGTAGTAGGTCAAGTAAGTTCCGAACGGAGGGATGAAAAGACCTTTACCAAAGGGTTTTTATAAATAAATATTCTTCCCACATTTATCAGCGCGTTAAATATTCTTCCCACATTTATCAGCGCGTTAAATATTCTTCCCACATTTATCAGCGCGTGGTATTCGCATTTTTTAAAAAGATCCTTCGGTATGAGTTTATACCGTCCATATCAAAGTCGCCACGATAAGGATCCTCACGCCTTTAACTTTCTGAAGGAGGAGACACGAGTAGGAATGAGTTAACTTGCCAACCAAACCCTCCAATTTAGAATGATGGAAGGAAGATTGTGCATGTAGATCCAGCATTTTTGTCAGTTTTTGTGCTAATTCTATTGTATTCATATTTCATCCCAACAGGAAATCTCGGCAATTTCGTTTATTTGCTTATCTTTTGGCCACACAGACTGAGCATTGACTTAACAAGGTTTCATCTGTCTCGACGGTATGCTATGAGATAAGCATAATCAAAGTTGCAAAGGGGAACTGTGTGCCGTATCAAATGGTCAAAATCTAACCAAGTCTCACAAAACTGCTACGATAAACGAAGCAGTCAACCCGTCGAGTTGGCTTCTCCCATCATCAAAATGGCTTGGCAGCCCCTGAGGTATTTTGGTAACTTAACGCAAACCAATCATAACGCAACAAACAAGTATTGAAGTAATAGATATCTAATGACAGCAGTAGAGAGCAACACCAACAATTACCTTACTTCCTCTACAACCACCAAAAATACATCTCAGTTCTATGGCACCAACAATGTGCTGCCTACCAACGGTTTAAGATACCTGCTTCGTCTGTTTTTCAGATGCTTGTCAGAAAAAAGTTCCTGTGACAGCCTGGCAGCGCCTCGGCCCCTCCCCAAGACCTGCACGTCCCACCTGGAGGGGGTCGACAAAGCGCAATCATGGTTTGGGCAAACTAAGGAGACTCCATGTGTTCCGACAGAGTGCAGAGACTATTGTAAGTGCTTTGTATTGTTTGCGGTTGGGTTTTGCATTCTGTTCAACATAACAATTCAAAACCGCGTAGAAATTCAAAACAATTAAGGTCACTTCAGTTTTAAATATGGAACCGTTCTGAATAAGTGTCCATCTCGTCACGAAATCAACTTTTCTATCTTCTCCTTATTAAGCTAGACCAAGAAAGGGAACCAAACCCGAGCTGCAAATCGTGTTGCCCACTATGTTACAAACTGAGACTGCAACTACTCTGACAGAAGGCCAAACATATTTGACGTTTTTATAACTATTTGGAACACTCTCCCACGGACTGACTATAGAAATAAAGTAAAAAAGTACACCTCCAGTCTGTGGAAGAGTTACTGGGAAAAACAGAAAAATAATAAACTGTATACTATAAAACCCAAACTGGAACAGCGAAATCCTTCGGACCTCTCCAGAAGAGACAAAGTCGTTTTTACTCGATTGCGCATCGGATACACGGCCCTGACCCACAAATACCTCCTACAGGGAGATGAGAAGCCGTTCTGTGTCGGATGCGACACAGATTTTACCATTAGACACATCCTAACCGAATGTCTGGACTTTGGAGAGATCCGAAGGAAATATCATAAATGTAAGAAATTGCAAGACATTTTTTCCGTTGTTGGTCCCGACAGAATTTTGAATTTTATAAAGGCCATTGGCCTTTATGGCAAGTTATAAAGTGAAATCGAACTATTAAATTTTTAAAATGTTGTCTAGGAAAATTGTTTTAGATTGAAAATATACATATATTTACACTGATTTTTAAAAACATTTTAGCATTTTAAAATCTAACTACTGACCCGAGCCAGCCGTACAGAAAACTGTTGTGAACAAAATTCACTTGTGTTTCGCGCGCTCATATGACCTTATGCAGTTGCGAGCGTCGTAAAACCCTGTACTACTACTACTAACTATTTGGTATAGCGTTCCGCAACATGTCATTAAGTTTAGAAAGTAATAGTTTACAAGTCCATTTGAATTTCAAGACCGAGGCGACCATGAGAGGATAATCATCTGAGTTTGCCTACTGATCTTAAAAAAAGAATTCCTAAAGATGAGCGGACAGATAAAGTAGTGTAATAGTAATTTAACGAATAAAATCACCAATGGACCAAAATTAACATAATTGGGGGAAACTAAGGGCTTTATTAGCAATTGATTAAATATCGGAAGCTTTTCTACGTGTTCGCTCAACAAAGAAAAAAACACGCCCCCCCCCCCCCCCCAAAACACAAAAAAACATTTTAAAAATAACAAACAAACGAAGGGACACCCCCCAAAAAAAACAAACAACAACAAAACAACCCCCAACCTAACAACAACAACAAACAACCAAAACCCACTCGCACGCAGGGCGACAACAGCATCTGTGGTTTCACAGAAATTCGTCAAAGTTTTGTCAATGTCTAAGCTACACTTTGCTTGCATGCACATGTTGAGGATTTCATCAGGACATGGGCCATCACATGGAAAATCGTTGACTTAACACGAGTTGAATTTATTCGTTTTCTTCTGCTATTGAAATAACAGGCCTTTAATTTCTTCTTAGTCGTCTTAGACTCTCAGCCTCTTATCAGGAACGGATGGAACGCAGTGCTCCTCCTACGAAATAAGCTATTCTTTGTCAAAGTATGTTGTTCACCGTAATGAAAAACAAACCGGCGTCTGTAGGCGTGGGGTGGAGGTTAGGTTCTTCCCGGTTGCACACAGAAGACGTGAGTGCGATTCCTGAATAGAGGAGTTTTTCATCGGGTGTTTCCGTTAATGGCATATGCTGGAACTGACAGGGTCGAATCACCGCGCCTTGAGTTTTGATCAAAACTTTTTCGATAGGGACATTTTGTGCCTTGGCAGGTGACCTTACAGTGCAGCAGTGGACATGAAACAGCTTTGCCAGGGCTGTAGACATAGAAAAAGTAGACTGCCCAAATACCACTTCCCTCCTTTCAGATTTTGACTTCTTTAATATACCTGAAGATATATAGAATCTACCCTGAAGGAGAGACATCGTCAATAGACTCAATACGCTTGAAACCAAGGAAAGTGTAAGGATGTGTCTTACTACTTCACTTGTGCGGTATGGGGTATTTTCTATGGTAAGGAGAATTTTGAATTTTGCCCGGGAGGCGACTTAAAGGGGTTCTCGTGGTCTAGAGGTTATGTTGTTCGCCTCTCATTCAATAGGTCTGGAGTTCGAAGCCTGACAGTCACGGAAAATTTTCTTCTTTAACCTCTTTTCCTGCTCTCTAACCATGTTCTGTCACATGCTTTCGTCTCCACTTTCTGCCCATACTCCTCTGGGTTCCTGACTCTTTCTGCAGCCTTTCTACTGCTACTTCTTGGCTTCTTATTACTGCTGTCTTTCAGCCACACCCCTGATCTTAATGCATGCGAGATCGAACACCTAACCTTCGCGGATAAGGGCGAACATTCTCAGAGGTCCTGTTTTCAAGTTGCGCTTGTTAAAGATCCCTTGGTGGTCCAAAATCGACCAGAGTAAGCTTTGGCTGCCACCCGGGCAAAGTTCAAAATTAATTCCTACAAAACTAAAAAAAATAAATGTTTTATGTGTTCCTCGCTCTCATATGATCTTATTCAGTTGCGAGCACCGTAGCGCACTTATCTAGTAAAAACAAAATTCTTGGCACTCGTGAATCGAGCTCGGATATCGTTCACGCAACAGCGAGGTGCTTATCAGCTACACCAAAGGCATCGGTTTAAAACGAAGAAGAGAGTAGAAAGCACTTAGAATTACAATAATAATCAACCTTAAGATATTGTACTTTTCAAATCTTTCAGAGTGGCCCAGCGCCGGCGATGAGGAAGCATCGCATGGGAGGTGGGGGAAACGTCCTGCGTATGACAGCAGAGACCAACGCCCAGCGGTCTCCGCCTACCACGGCCGGGGCCAGCAGGAAGAGGAAGAAGAACAGGAAGAGCTCTGATTCAGCACTTGTGGAGAATGTGCAAGATCTTCCTATCCTAGGTCCCGCAGAACAGGCAGATGACCCGATGCACGGTGTGTTTGAGGTCTATTGCGATGACATCTCCACAGGTAAAACAATAACAAAGCTATTGGATTTAATAATCTGTTCCGTTGTGGTACAGTGAATTCCACTTATAATGAGTCCTGAAGTAACGAGAAGTCTGATATAAAGACAATATTCTAAAACCCGTTTTTTTTTCTTCTTTATCTTTGTAAATAAAATACTGCTATAGCGCAATCAGATAAATTCGCGAGTCGGTTATAGCCAAGTATCGCTGCTGCGGTGCACATTGCATAGGCCATTTATACCTCGCCAGTTGAGAAACTTGTTGGTGATCAAGCGAAACAAAGAATAGGAGAGCCCATGTGTGCCAACGATGAAGGCCGAAGCGAAACAGTGGGAAGGGAGGGGCATGCGCACACAAGCAGTCATGAAGCAGAATGTATAGCCTGATAGTGATAGGCCAGCCTAGTCTAGATTATCTAGGCCTATCATGCCTCTCACTTCTCCGATGCGGGGATGGAGAGGTCACAGTGCTGTGATGGATCATGGAGCGAATGGGTGACGTGCGCAAGCAGACGCAGGAACGCACCACAGGGTGTGGTGGGGTGGGGGAAAACACAGCGGGCGAGTTAGCCTAGAGAACTTTCGTTCTGATAGCCAACGCCCAGCTGTCAACATCGCTAACGCTAGAGAAAGAAACCTGATTCAATTTTTGATCAAGTAAGACCTACAGGTTATGTTGAGCAAAGCCATCATCAGAGGAGATAACAAAAAGAAACAGAACACCAAACTCATAGATTAGGCCTACTTTATTATTTCCTTTGAATTTATTACGGGATTCCTTACAACGAGAATACTGCTATAACGGACATTTCGTACCGGTCCCCTCCCTCTCGTTATAACAGGATTCCACTGTATCTATTATCTACATAAATTGAAGACTTCTGTCATTTGACACAAAATCTGCAACGTTACATTTTAGTTTAAAAAAGGTTTTTTTTTTTACATAGTGTGAGTTACAGAGTTGTTGTACTAAGGCGACAGTAAACTTTGATGTCAAATATTAGTTCATGGGTTGCAAAATATCGCCCTGGGGGTCTAATTGGCCCGAGTGCCTTGAGTCTCAGACCCCTGGTTCAGTGGGGAAAATGTTGATCTTAGGAATTATTTAAAATAACAGTCTTTCGAAATTACAGTAATGATATAAGGGATACATTTTGAAAGTCAACATTTGAAGACTTATTTTTAGTTTTTGTAGAGGTTTTACGGCGCTCTCAACTGCATAAGGTCATATGAGCGCCAGAAGATTATAGGTGTTACAAGAGAGTAACAAACATAAAAAAGAAAAAGGCGAGAAAAGGACGATATAGATCTATGTCTGATACTGATAGGAAAGAAGAAACAAATCACACCAGAGCACCCACCAACCACCCACATTTGAAAACTTAATTACTTTCGGAATTTCATATTATGGAAGAAACATCTTTAAACAACAACAATTACATTTTGAACAGACGGACAGAGTATGGTTATACGCAAAGCGGCAACATTATTGGTACTTCACTTCTCTTTCCCCGAGCTTTAACAGCATCAGTATTGTGAAAGCACGAAGGAAAATATTTGCTAACACCAAACACCCTTTGAATTCAAAATGTTTGATATCTGTTAGAAATAAACGTTTAATATTTTTTTAAATCAACGAACAAACAGGTATAAAAATTATTCATACCGTCATTTATACAAGTACAAGCTATACAGTCATTGTTGAGTGTGCGAAAATAACGTTATTTTGTATGTCCATCTAGTGACTATTTGTGTGTGTGCATCTGTGTATGAAAGTGTGTGTGTGTGGGAGGAGGGGTGAAAGAGAGTGATAGTGGGAAAAAGAGGGAAATAAAGAGAGAGAGAGAGAGAGAGAGAGAGAGAGAGAGAGAGAGAGAGAGAGAGAGAGAGAGACAGAGATAGAGATAGACAGAGACAAAGTTTTGACGAGCGTATAAAATTTACATTGTATCATGCTGCAACAAATGTCTCTTTGTGGAGATCAATAGACTGTCTTTTTATCTATTGTATTATTTTTTCTTTCTTAATTCCAGGCAGTTCCCCACCGCGGGTGTCGCGCACACCAACAGGCACACTGCGGAGCAACGTGTCCGCCTCCAAGACTTACAGGCAGCTGTTCCAGGGCGAGGACTCCCAGCATCCCCGCTCGTCAGCCAAACGATGGCTTTGTCGTCTGATGTGACTGACGGGCAGACAAAGGCCCAACGTTTCCGTGTTCGAGGCGCACCGGTTGTGATTTGGCTTATGTCGTCGAAAAAAATATCGGAGTTTTGTGTCATGAGGTCATGATGTGACGCTCAACTGAATCAGAGCTTTGTTGATTGTTCAGGATTGAAAAATAATAGCTAGTTTTAATAGAATTTCAATGTTGCTTGAAGTCAGGGAACGAATTTCGATTTCAGGAAATCTAATCACATGCGCACGTCATGTAAGGGATGGTGCAGCCAGACAACCACCTAAACCATTCAACTTTCATCGAAAATTTCGGCCACTTAGGGACCTGAATGATTGTGCTAATTTGAAGTCTCTTTTCTGATTCCTCTGAAAATTAATGTGTTTTCTGTGACAGTATTCACCAAAGACACCCCCCACCCCGAAGGGATGCACGGTCAGGATCAGGGAAATTGTGCCCCGGGGGGTAAAAGTTTTAATGCTGACCATTGCCCTTACCTCGGGCTGGGCCACTTTTTTCAGCTAGACATCTGAATATTTCCTTCCATCTCTCTCAGTTTTATTCAGTTTCATCATTGACTTTCCTCTTTAATGTACTTTTTTAAAATGCAACCTATCCCTTTATCACCCTTTTTTCTATTTGCTGAGAATCACTTCCCACTTACCGCAAACTGAACGTACATGTATGTCTTAATAATGAAACAAAACAAAAGACATTGAAAAAACAACCCTAACAACCCTTTTCCCCGCAGAACACTAACACCATTATTGCCCAAGATCATTGGATATGGAAGGCCTGCATCACCACCCTCTACAATCACCTCTGTAGTTAAGTTATTCAGTTAAATTCATCACTACCAGATGTCCAACATTGTGGGAAAAATGGGCTGTCGAGAACCTCTGATATTCATGTTTTGCCCCTAATGTTTCATCCATCAGAACCTTTTGTTTTAAAGGCAATGCATTACCAATGAACTCGACGTTTATAATGAATGAAAGTTTGAATAAAATATTAAAATTGCCGTTTTCTTTGACCTCTTTTGGCTCACATTATAAATGTGGTGTGATAACCAATTGGTTAGGTTACACAGTTACAATACTTGTAATCGTGAGTTTGCGTGTTTGGGGGTTCCAGCCTCAGGCCTGACGTGTCCTTAGGACACTTTAGATGAATTTTCTTCATTTCACCTAGGTGGGAATGGGTGCCATAGACAACGAAAGATCTTGTCTGTGTGCTAGTGTTTTAGCGCCTTTAAAATGGCAGCTTGCACTGAATGCTTCCCAGGAAGTTGATCGTTTCAGAACGCTATCTCAATCTGGTCTGCTGGGTAACATAATACTGATTATAAAGCGCACAGAACTTGTTGTTGAACAGGAATTTGCACTATACAAATGCTATCTGTTATTACTATTGCATGTACAGTATATATGTGTATGCACGACAAGTCCCTTGGTTTTTTAAAATACCAGGTGCAGTGCCCCAAGGGTTACCCAAAAGTACTCAATTGAACCAACACCCCCCCCCCCCCCCCAACTAATAAAAGATCAAAATGGCAGACAAACATTGGCCTCATAAATGCCTTTTTTTGCATCTAGGGTGAGTCTTCTTCTTCTTCTTCTTCTCGATCGCATCACACTTGAAGTCTGGTATCTGTCATAAATTGGGCCGTCCCAGAAACTGGCGGCTGAAAGGCTAAGCACATAATGATTTCAGCACAATTTTCCGTTTACATTGTAAATAAAAATCAACTGCGAAATGTTTCCTTTTCACACAAAATAATGTAGTCATAGTTATCGTAAGTCCAAATAAATCCAAAGAAATATCACTGATTTTTATAAAAAATTTATTAATCAACTAATGAGATCTAAAGACAAATGTTTGAGCAAACAGGGGTTAATAAAAGTAGATATGTACCATATTAACTCAAACAGAAATGCCTAAAAAGAAACTGATCAAGAAACAATTTGTAAAGCAATTCACTGGCTCTGCAGAAGCACATCTGCCATAATAAAAAAAAGTGATGACCCTTGAGGTTGAAATTTTCAATAGACCCGACGAGAGTAATAGTTATAACAAACTACCTGTACGCAATGCTTACCCTTCTAGAAAGCTTTCATGGAACATAATCCACTAGTTCTCATAAAGAAATAGCCTTAATACTGCAAATTGATTTCTTTCCTGTTTATCTGCCACTACAAAAGAACGATTTTTGTTCCCTATTGTTATGACAATTAAACAAACCAGATCTACAGACAGCTGTTGACACAATGCTGCCCACATCGAGTCAGTAAAGACAGAAATACATTTCCAGATGAAAAGGGTTCAATTAAAGGTCTAACAAGGGCACTAAGGTACCAACACCACAAAAAAGATGAGAGGTATTTAAAAAAAAAAGAAGCTAGGATGCTACACAGGAAAAGAGGTTTTCCAATTCACACATGCAGTACAAATATACATTGAGGTCTTTGGTTGAGGCTATAAACCCTTGAGCATCCTATTTAAAGGAATTCTGAGAGTTAAACATAAAAAACAATGATCTATACTGCTGTATGCAATATGAAGTCATTCACTTAAGCCAAATCCCCCCGCCAATTGACTTAAATGAAAACATTCTTTTTGTGATCAACCTTAAATATCGCCAACTGCAGATAACAACATCGATTTTTCATACATACGAAATATTCCTATAACATTCATTAAAGGCTCATTCCAAATTAAACCTTTAATTTTGAAAAGGGGAAAAAACAGATGGACTGACTTTTGATTTCTGCTCCTACAAAAATGATATACAATCTGATATTGTAAAGAAGATTTTGAATCCCTTTCCAGGCTAAAGCAATTACATGTTCTATTTTGTGCTTGATATCCAACATACACGTTTACATAGATAAGGATAGGAAGTTATACTCAGAACCAGTTTTCAGCTTCATTAGTTTTTATACATCATCGTTACTATACAAATGCTATTCATTATTCTTACTTTAATAAGTGACTGAAAAGTTTTCTGCTACACTGCATCGATTTTGAATGAAAACAGAATTTCCAAATCTGTTATTTTATTACCCCAAAGCAAAAATTTTGTCCACTATAAATTTCTTTTGCTAAAAGAAATATTTTCAAACCAAAACTTCTGTCACCACAGAGGCACTCAAGTTAACATTATTCTGTAAAAACTGTAGTGGCTTAAGATTAAAGTTGTTCAAAATACATTGTTTTTATAAGGCATGCCATAATGAAAACTCAATTTCTTGAAGAACGCAAAGACTGAAAGATTCACAAAAGTCTAAAACACATGGCTTAGTTTGGGACAATTCTTTCAAGCTTCATGTACATTACAATGCATAAGACACATTGGAAATGCATTTTTTATACAATGTCTCATCAGATCCGATCAAAATATTTTTTAAAGATATTTTATCATCACACCAAAAATTTCTTCTGGTGTCATCTCCATGGATTTCTTTAAAGACAGATAATATGGCACAAAAAAAAAGAAGAAAAAAAAGTGTAAATAACAGCCAGTACATTTTGTAATACAAACTTCTAACTCTTGATTAAGGCAAAGAAAAAAGAGAGGAAATAAGCATCCATGATTGTAGAATCTCATATAATTAAGGCATGGATGAGACAAAAGAACCAGTCCAAGTAAGTTTTAAGAGGTGTAATGAAAGCACATCTTGCTCTTATAAATCAATTGCACAGATCTCACTGTTATAACAACAATGTTGTGTGGTCGGAACATCAGCACTGTTAATACTTAATTTCAAAGCAAATTTAAAAAACTTAGAACAATCTCATTCATAGATAGCTGAACATGCCAGGCATATTTTACCATAACATGAAATACAAACCCATAAAAAATAATTGCGGCACGACACAGTGGAATAAGGTGCTCGTCAAATTCTTGGCATATGGAGTTTGAATATAAATACACGTCAAGATGTTCGTGTTTGAAGGAGGTGGGGGTCAGGTCACCTGATTTCAGAGGTAAAATTTGTGAGAAAATGGGTGCCAAAGTTTTTCAGCTTTTGTTTTTTTCTTTCGCTTGAGAGTCCCTGGAAACTGAAAATGCATATTTTTTTGTTACCTTAATCAATGTGTTTCAGTAAAATCCGCACAGAAGTTTTTTTTAGAATGGACATAAAAAGTATTAAGCCATAAAAGAAAAATTCGATAAAAATTGCCAAACTGGCGGGAAAATGCAGATTTCTTTAAATCAATGCCATTATTTTGACGAGTGCCTGATTCCACCTGGATGCCCCACAAACAAGTTTTAATACTAAAATATAACCTGAAGACAATAAAAGGGTAATGTTACTAAAACCAAACAGCAAGATAAAAAAAAGTAGATCTACCCATTTCAAACACTGAGGTACGATCAAAACATTATCAAACCCGAGTTCAACTGATTAAGTGTTCTTTTTACATTTATGCATCTGATCAATTTGAAACAAGTTGTGATGTTGCAAATCTTGTTTTAAAAAAATCATAGTTGTAGGAGTTTTAAGCCCCAATTGACACAATTGACAAACGCAAAAAAAAATTCTGGACATTTTGAATGAGAAAATTTGGCTAGAAATTACAAATTTATGACCAAATAGTAAATCAATATTGTGAGTCTAACCAGATACACAACATTATCCAGCTCACATGCCTCAACCAAAATTGTAGCTAACACGAAAAACCCAAGATTTAAAAAAAAGGTCATGAAAATTTAAACATATTTGAAGTTCCAACGCAAAATATTGCAAGGAGAAATGCATTGCATAAAAAAATATTCCCATTCTTATCACTTTATGAGAAATCAATCAATTCCCATTCTTATCACTTTATGAGAAATCAACCAAAGTGCCAAAATAAATCGAAGGGCGTGGGCTTTTTTTTTGGTACATATAACTAGTCTAGACTCTCCATGGTTCTGTACTAAAGACTAAAGGAAAATAAAATGCTTTGAAAGGATTGAGAGAAAGCTTTGAGGGGATTGTGTGAAAGCTATTATGTTTATGTTGCCTTCTTAAGGGACAACAATCTGTAGAAGCTATCACAGTCCAGAGAAGCATTTAATTTTTATAGTATGGAAAACACCTTGTACCACGTATGTAGAAAAAAGAATAGAACTGGCCACAGATCTAAAAAAATTAAGGTTACTAATTCAACCAGGCATTGTAAAGGACTAGTTAAAAGGCAATTCTCTGAATGGGGTAATTAACACCTCTGTACTCACACACAGACACATACCAAAGAAATACTTCTTCGTGTGTTTGCACATCGCAAGTGTTAAAAATTGGAAATTACTGAGGGGTGATTATTTTCAGACAACAAGAAATCCATAGATATCTTTATATGGGTGGAAGGGGTTGTCCTCAGAAACTTAAAAATATGGAAGCTGATTTAAACATCCCAAATGTAAATTTGTTTGTCAAATAATAAAAATTGCAAATATTCTTGTACTAGTATCTGACTTTTGACTGCAAAAGGGAATAGACTACATTGATATATATTGTATTTCATAGTAAAACTTGAGAATGATCTGTGGTCAAATACAGTTTGTCGACTTGACTAAAAATATACTTCTTTGATTATCTTAAACGACAACCTAAACTCCTGATTACGCTTTGACTGGGTCTTTGAGGACTATCAAAAAGGACATACACGAATAAGTTAACAATGGTTAAAAGAAACTTTCCTTCACAAAACAGTGGCAGACTTTTCCTAAGGATGCCTCTTGATCATTTAAATATTTCCAATATATGACATCCAATTTGGAATGCATTATCACACAAAATAATGCCACTGCCCTGCATTCCATTCTTGATACTGAAATTTCAAATAAAGAGTTTTCATGTTATACAAACAATTTCATTAAAAAAACTTCAATGTATTCACACGTAAATCTTTCATTATATATGTGAGGCAGTGTGGTGAAATCAGGTGCTCGTCAAAATACAAAAAGCGGAGAAAGAGGCATTTTTCTGCCAGTTAGAAAGTTTTTAACGAATTTTTTTTTTTTGGCTCAACCTCTTTAACATCCGTATAAAAATACATTTACATGTGAATTTTACTGAAAAACATTGATTAAAGACACAAAATATGTTATTTTTTTGTTTTCAAGGACTCTTTGGCTATTGGAGTTACCAGTCGTTGGTAGCCATTTTCTCACTAATTTCATCACTGAAACCAAGCGATCTCACTTCCTTCAATCGCAAATATTTTGATTTCTATTCAAGATAAATGGATATTTATTTCATTGGAAGCAAAGCAAATAAATCAGCTTCCACATTATATCAATAACTCCACATGCCCAAAAATGGACGAGCGCCTGATTCCACCGCATCGTGACACATATGTTATTGCAAAGTATACTATTACAGCTGTAATTGATATGCACTTCATTTAATATTGTCAAAACAAACAATAATGCCTGGAACTTGAACTTGCTGTCTTTTGAAGACAACGAACATTCACAGGCCAACTATGGCTCAGCTCCAGTAAACATTTAGAGTACTCTCTTTAACCCTCCAAGTGTCAATGTCTTATGTAATTGGCCATACATTTGTTAACGAGCCATCACTGCTAACTCAAACAGCCACTATTTTAACCTTCTCATCGCAACTTTTACTTACTTACTTTTACTTTTTTATCCTCTGTTGCCGTTAAGCGTCGAGGGGAGATGCAGTTTTCTATGGTAGGCCAGCTCCGCAGCTCTTTCAGTTGTGATGTTATATTTTCTTAGGGTTTCCTTGACACCCTCGATCCACCTTTTGCGTGGCCTTCCTCTTCCTTTATAGCCTGAGTGCTTGGTGTTGTAGGCTCTCAAGGCTGGCTGGTCAGGTGACATGCGTAACAGGTGACCAAACCATTTTATCCTGTCTTTCTATGTAACGCAGGCAGGACTCAGTGCCGATAGCTGCTCTTACTTCTTCATTTCTCTGCCTGTCTCGTCTTGTGATGTTAAGGGTTTTGCGGAGACATTTCATTTCGCATGCGGTGATTTTGTTTTCATGAGTTTTGCTTTAGGTCCAGGTCTGGCACTGATAACATAATGTTGGTATGAATATTGAGGTGATAGGCTGTCTCTTTGTGTCCATGGAGATGTTTGGATGAGATAGAAGGGGCGCGAGCTGGTAGGTGACAGCGTTGGCTTTTTGAGTTCGCATTTCTATTTCTCTGTCTATGGACCCGTTTTCAGAAAAAGTGCTGCCAAGATATTTAAACTCTTTTACCTGTTTCAGTTGTTTACTATTGACATGGATGTTCAGGGGACTATGGTTTCGGCTCACTTAATTCACCAAATTAGCCTGTTTCAAAACAGCAAAAATTTACATCAGCTGAAACAGAAAAAAAGTAGTGAAAAAAAGCTTGGGTAAGCCAAAAAAACTCTCTTGTTGTCTTCAATTTCAACTTCTGTCAACGCTCATGACAGTTTATCAGAGCACTCGACCATCTAAACAAAAGGCCAGATAAATTCCTGCTCTTTTTATTTATTTTGTAGGGATGAAAGCGATACTAGGACAGTGCAAATAAACATGAGCAGGATGATGTGTTGGGTGCAGGTTCCAGACTCCGTTGAGTGAAACATCAGATTAAGAAATGATTTTACTTCTGATACTTGGAGGGTTAAAATTTGGCTTTAAAAAAAAAGAGTAAAATTTAAAGCTCTGAACTGCCACCCACTGGTGCAACACTACAAGTCACTCTTACCAAAAGCCACCAAAAAAATAAAAAAAATGTTTAAATGCAAAGCAAAGTACCATATAAAAATTGTGATTTGTAAGTCATATTTCTTACTAATTACTGTCCGATTTACACATTGGTCAAATACTACAAAGGTGGGAATAAAATCATTTCTGTAACAACAATAAAATCAGTCATCGTCATAAAGCAAAGCTTTAAAACTACGAAAGAAAATGCAGTACGACACAATATGATCAAAACTGAGGGCAGCAATTACACTTGAAGCACCAAACCTGCTGCTGACACATTGTCACCACCTCCTCCTGTCTGCAAAATATTAGTACACACAAGCACTGGTGCAACACACAAGTCAAAACCATCTTCCTGCCAACATGACACAGGGCGAGTATCATTCACTGGAATGCGCCCTGCCTCTGGGGTTTTACTCAGAGAAAAGGATTCGTCCATAATGAGTCTCGCTTTTTGAGGGTCAATCTGGTGAGAGCCACATGTGTAGCGATGAGCTGTAAGAGCTGCCTTTGCAGCAGCTGACATTGTGTTTTTCCAACTAGATTCCTTGGTAGTTAGGATAGCTTGAAAGGCCAATGTGTGCACATGAAGTCTGGTCAACTTACGTCGTCCGTCAATCTGAGGATTGGACATAAGATTATGAAGAAAATAAAGCTAGTTTGAAGGTTATTATGGTATTCCTTCAGTCTTTAAATGAGACTCAAGAAAATTCTCCCATGTACATTTCTGACACCTATTTCACCGCAGGCGTATTAAAAAAAAAAAAATCAATTAAGGGAAAGTAATAACATAGAAGATCTATCAACCCAAGTTGGGGAAAAACAGATCAAAATCCTCCTACAAAAACCAGTCCAGGGGAAAAAAAGTAGGATGCATTCAACTTCAATTGAATCAGGACTTATCATCCGTAACCGAAGCACTACTAAACTCAGTTCGATTAACGAACTCAATCAATATTAGTTTAACAAACAATTTTTATGGGATACCATATGTTGCAGTCTAGGAAAGGCTTAGCCATTTAACTCTTGGGGATTTGTCCAGATACATGCCCTGAAATCCTGGAAAAGGGATATAATTACTCTAAAACTGTCAACAAATGTTTTTTAAAATTCTTTACAAAAATGCTTTGTAAAAAACGCAGCTACATTAGGAAAACAATACTGCTTCCAATGACCCAGTTTCCGCTGTGGTACAGTATGGGCAAGATGTCTATTTCTCCTATTATAGTTGTGACTATCGGGTTTTCATTCGTTACTCATCTATTTCGTCAAAAAAAGCAAAGAAAAAAAAAGCAGTTTCTTTAGTGACTTAATATACTTTATAACGTAGGCCGAAAAATGAACTTTCAATGTATCACTGTTTGGTTGGGATCACTTCATGGGCTGCGTCTTTATGTATTTTAAAAGTGTTCTTGGATTTGTCCAAGTTTTAATTACATCGCACTCTCCATTGCGTCATATTTACTTTAAAAATTCAAACATGCACTATTTATGGGTCAATTTCGACCATACAAAAATTCAAAGAAAGAAGAACAACTCTACTTTCGCTTTAATGCCTCGTTTTCATTCAATTCTAATTAGAATTGTTCTTAGATCTCATAGAAATGTATACCATGGCAGTGTTGTGCGTTTGGTGATTGAAAAACTGCTCTAGGAGAGAATCGATAGACTCTGCGCAGCACTGCTCAAGGTGCTAAATGGTTAAAAGGGCAAATTTATTTGGTAAATCTAATTTTAACAAAGTTGTCTAGATTTAATGTCTGAAAGTTGTACAAGGCAGTCCCCGTGGTTTTATGCACCCCGCATAATTTAGCAAAATTTCATCATATTTTGCATAATTTCTGATTATTTTCCTTTATCATTCTTTGTTAAAATTAACAGAATCGCATAATTTCACATTTTTGGGCTCAGTTTGCAAAATTTCAGAATTTTTCTTGCATAAAACGACGGGGACAGACAAGGGAAATATCAAATCACAAAATTTTAAACATGGATTCTTTTCTCTTTTTAAATTTTGCTTTTGGTTCCAAAAATCACTGCAGCAGCTGAACATAATATTTTGGTAACTACAATTTTTTTATAGTGAAAATTTGCAAAATGTTTGGGTGAGCCTTTCTTAGATTTAAATTTCATTGTAGGCCACCAAATAAACACAATCATTTCAATATTAGCTTGCCAGCATAAATTACCTCTTTAGTGTCTTTCAGCAAGCTGTAGACAGTTCTCATTTCATCAAGGACTGATGCCACACGAGGATAGCTGTCAGATACCAAGCTCACATTGCCTCCTTGAAGAATATTCAGGATGTTTGGAAGCTCCTGCAGGAAAGATTGAAAACACTGGAGGATTAAAAAATCTTCGTTCCTCAGGAAAATGGGCCAATTGGGCTAAAATGAAAAAACCCGAACACATTTCCTTTTACTTCTTCAAATGCCACATTTGAAGCCAAAACTGGTGGTTTTTGGACTCTTGTCCCCTTTGTATTAATTGACACTTCTCCAGCAGTAAGAGTCCATATCTTTTGCTTTAGTCATAAAAAGTGCCACAGAGGGCTACATTTACATGCCCTTTAGTAGGTGGTGTACTTTACTCTGGCATGTAAACAGCTGGTTGAACAAAAGACAGAGCTTGCACTTTTACCTACACATAGACTGGTGAATAATGACAGCTGCAGGACTACAAAAAGCTAAACACTGAGTGCATCCGGACTTAGCGTAGGCAGAAGAATGGTAAAAAATCTGTGTTGCTGACTCAACTTCAATTTAGAGCAAACCTCACATAATTAGTACAAGAAAACTCAAAGTAATATAAACACAGAAAAGGACAATGACTTGTCATTAAAGAACCTGTGTGTGGTACTGATGATAATGCATAGCATTAAAAACTTGTATACGTCGTTTGTCACAGTTTAATGAGAATTTAGTGAAACCTGCAGGCAGCATCTTTTCATTTAAAAAGGATAAATACAAGTCCATGTCATCAATATTGACAGACCCCATAATGCCTCTCACGAATTCTTCTCTATACATTTGTGCATGATTTTAACTTTCAGTGCAAAGGTAAAAGCCTCTCTCACTAGGCTCAGCTTCTTTATATTCTCTCAGTTGTCTCTTTCTGTGTTGCCTTTTACCAGAACTAAATCACAGTCATAAAGTTGAGCATTTTTCTTTAACTTTACTTGATATACCCTAAGACAGACCTGCCACTCTATGAAAACGCAAAATCAGAATCTCAGGGGGGGAAAAAATTGGGATTTGATGAAAAAAAATTGGGATCAACAGCAAATCACCAAGGTGGCTGTCAAGCCAATATAAAATTTTAAAATATAGATTTATATTTATTATGCTCTCTGTGTGCGCGTGCGTATGTGTGCGATTATTTTAAAAAAATAATCCTGAAAGCATCACTCCAAGTACCCAAGTGTCCACCCTCCATCCACCAATAAGTTCCGAAAGACACTTCAACCCGTGTATATGACCTTAAGTTGACCCCTTCAACTGATAGTCCCTGACACACATGAACCCACATGCTGAAGTCATGTCATGTGATGCCAAAGCGCGATTGACACAGTTTTACTGACTGGGCTGACTAGAGTAACTTGACCACTTGCAGCCACGAGAAAACATTCCCCCCCAGTTAGCATTGCTTCTGCACAAAGGGAAAAAAAGCAGCAGGAACAGCCCTTACCTGGCAGGGAATTTAAAGACTTCAATTATAGAGTGCAGTGGGTGTTTTCTGCACAACTTGGCGTACCACTTCGAGGCCAGCTGCCCTGAGCGCGGCCAATGACGAGCCACAGATGCGGCCACCTGACCAAGGTGCGGACGAATCTATGCCCGTTATGCCACCAGGCCTTAAACAAGCTTCAAACACTTGAAAACATTTTACTTCCTGCTTTAGAGAAGAAGGCAGAGTAAGTTTTTAGAAATATCCGATGCAACAAACTAGAACAAACAATTGGGATACACGTGATTGAAATCGGGAAAGTCGGGATGCTTGAGATTTGAGGCAAAAAAATCAGGATATCCCAATTATATCAGGATGAGTGGCAGGTCTGCAGAGAGTCTCTCTCCTCTTCTCCTCGATCGTATCACAATTAAAGTCTGGTATCTGTAATAATTTGGGCCGTCCTGCTCATTTCATCTGTCGGCCCGTATAGCTTTTCTTGTACAGCGTCAGTGGGGTTGGCCATGTTTCCTGTCTCAGGGCCCTGTGTGTCTTGCAGTGCTAAAGGAAGTGTTCAACAGTTTGGTCTGCCTCTCCACACTGGCATTTTGGTGACTGTACTAGTTTAAAACATCTGTACATATGTTGTCTCAGTCTTGTGCATTGTGTCCTTAGTCGGAAGATAATCACTTGTTCTTGGCGGGACAGCTCATGGTAGCTAACAGGTGTCTGAGGTGCTTTAAATAGTGTATTTATAATGGTTTTTATTTCTGTGTAGTTAACGCTGTTGTCTGGTTGTTCTTTCTGTGCTCCTAGTTTGGCCATCCTGTCTGCCTGCTCATTTCCTAAAACACCACAGCGTGATGGAATCCACTGCAGCATGATCCTCAGACATGGGATGTCCTCAATTACTTATCATAGCCTTGGTAGTTTTTCGGCAGTGACTGCCTGCAGTACTGACATGGCATCTGTTAGGAGCTCTGCAGAGAGTGACTACATTGACTTGTTCGGAGACAGCACAAATCAGTGCACAGTGGCATATATATAGTCAACACACAGGTCAGGTAGGCTCCGAAGGTAGAGCTCAAATAATTTGACAGAAACAAACCACAAAATTCCACAGAACTTACCTGTTCATTCATTCCCAAGGAGTCTGAAAAGTAGACCACATTTTCAATGATCTCATTCAATAAGCCCTCATCTGCAAAAGAAGCCATCTCAAAATGTATGTGGGTGGAACGTGGGATCTCTTTCAGAAAGTCCCTCAGCTTCTGTAGTCTGGCTTGTCGCACACCTGAGAGAAGAAGCAAGTAAGTAAAGTAATGGAAGTTTTAATCAAAGCATCAGTCGGGACAAGTTCTTTTCAACAAATGATTTTATCAAATTTAGAAATTTTCCAGAAGCTAGACTTTTCCATGTGAAGGTTTTCGTGCTTAAGTCCTTCAAAGACATGTTCCTTTGCGTAGCTGTGCTTCCCTAAGGACAGCTCAGAATAGAATACTACCTTTGGAATTCTCAGGCATTCTTATAACACGCCCAGCCCAGTAAAGTTGAGTTCTTTTGACAACAGACTCTCGGCATTTGTTTTTCTGAGGGTCTGTGAGTCCAAAGTTCTTATATGTATTTGAAAAACAGATCAATACAGTTTTGTGTGCTGGATTCTTTATGAGCGAACAATGCACAATCATCAGCAAATAACAGTTCACAGACATGTATCATGCTAGTTTTTGGCTTTGCCTGCAGTCTACAGGAGTTAAAGACTTTACTAGTAATACTAGGGGCCTTACAAAAGGACATTTATAGCATTCTGGTTTCTGTGTCTGTTGGGGGACTGTCTTGGAATTGATACTCGATGGTTGGTTTAATATACTGTCAAAGTGTTCGGCCCAGTGTTTTGATATCACATCCTTATCTTTGGTACGCTTAAAACCAGGGGTTATTTTTCAATGAAAGATTAAATTGAATTTTGAAATCTTTAAAAAACTGTTTTGAGAGGTATATCACATCCTTATCTGTGGCACGCTTAGAACCAGGGATTATTTTTCAAAGAAAGATTACATTGAATTTTGAAATCTTTAAAAACTGTTTTGAGAGGTATCTGGTTCCATAAAGAGTATAAACTTCTTGGGCTTTCATCTACGATATCTCAACAAAAAAATAAAAAGATAAATTCAAGCTCCCCCCCCCTCCCCCAACAAAACAACCCAATTAGTATTGAATTACCTTTCTCATATGGAAACCCATCCATCATCTGGAGGCCTCCAATGACTACAAGTGACGGCTGAAACTTGACCACCTCCTCAATGAATGCCTCCATTCCATCTATATAGGGATTCACATTGTCACTGTGAACGATGAGTCTGAAAGGAGCAAAGATAGGTTTTTTAAAGAAAACAGAATAACCAAGAAGACATTAAAAACTCTACCTTAAGAAAGCCAAACAGGGATGAAAATGTCTTCCACAACATGCAGTTGGTAAGGAAAAATATTTCAAATGATTCAAACATGCACAGACTATGTGACTGGAAAATCTTACGTCAACAGCACTTGGGAAGGCAGGGTATATTTTCTCAAAAAGCCTTTTCTGCTCCCCAAAACAGGAACAGACGTATAACATTTAAAAATAAATAGTTACAGGGAGTCCATTAACATCAACTAACCCTTTAGCTACCAGTAACACTGTTGGATATGGTACAAAGCCATTATATATAAATGAATCAGTTGTAACATACAGTCAAGCACGGATATCGTGAACACGATGGGGGTTGACAAGTGTGTTCAAAACATCAGTAATTCCAATAAACTGATATTATGATGGAAAATACCAGAGATATGGAAGAAAATCAAGGTAAGCCACTGAGGTGGTATAATGATCAGAAAAATAATCACTGTCATAATAAAAAGTATCTCTTACGTTGCATCAATAGTTAAGTTAAGACTATTGGACTGGTAATTGTGAGATTCGGGGATCTGAATCTGAGGCTCCGCTCGGTTTGACAATGCGTCTTTGAGAAATGCATTTTGCAAGCCATATTCCCATTTAGAATCATCCTATCAAACATGGACCTACAACTAAAAAATTTTGTTTTGTAAATAATCTTAGTGTTGTAAGGAGTGTTAAAACTACACAGTTTCGCATATATCGCACCCAGTATCGATAAAAGGATAGCCTGAGCGTATGCCTAGTTTGGTGATGAACAAAGAAAGAGAAGGAAAGCGATGCTGATGAGCCTAACGACTTAAACAAAAATTCTCCAAAATCACATCACCAACATAATTAGCACACCATACAGAACAATGCAGAGTCATATTGTTTGTCTTCAATCCCACCCCACCACCCATCCTCACATGACTAGACTCAAGGAAATTCTGGTGCCTTATGCACATGACTGACTATTATACTATAGGTGATGTGTGATGAGCGTATCGAAGAAGATGGGTGTTTTGTTTTCCCTTGTGGGTGCAGGGTGATTTGAATTTGAAACAATTGTGAGGAAAAATTATGACCTAGCTTTTCAAGATGAGATGTTCAAGACAACCATGCTGGTGTCTGAGAACAGTGCTGCCAATACAAAGGAACTCTACCCGTTCAGTCAGCTGGGGGAATGGCACATTGTTCAAGTTATTTGTGAATCCAATAATCACATGCTTGATTAATCTGTGCTTGACTGTATATATACAATCTACCATAAATCATCATGTAATCATGATTTTGAAGCCAAACAAAAGCCTTATAACAGAGCACTTAACACAGCTCATTTTTCTCCTAAGCACACATGGTCAATATCAGTCTATAAACTTGGTCATTCCCTCTGAGTCACTTTCAACCCTTTCTATAAAGTTTTGGTAGCAAACATGCAGCAACAAAGAGAACAGCAAGAAGAGTATGCACTAAAAATGGTTTGGTAGGTAACTGAAAAAGCCCACCTGTTTCCTCGTGGACTAACATATTTTCCCCACTTGTCATTCCTGTCGTACTCCATAAGCAGATGCACATCTGATTTGGGTAGTGTCTCTCCAATAACTGAGGAACACAACAATGGATGTTTCTAAGATACTACACGGCAGAGTGCCGTTTCATTACATCAAATCTTATTTCCGTACAGTCACAAGTGTGAGGAGTTGAGACAGTTTACGGTGGACACAGTTGGCTGCCTGTGGGCTGTATGGACAAATGCACTTAGATAAGCAGACATGAAGGCCAATAGTCTAAATAGACATAAATCTAAAAAAATGAATATTAATATTGAATGCATCTGTCTCATGCTAAATTATCAATACCTCGTTCCGCCATGTAGGGGTAGTAGGACGTTATAACCTTACGAAAGTAAGTTGCTTAATTTTCTTCAGTTCAGAATCCTGTAATATGATACTAATACTAGTCAACAGAAAGAGTTGGAAATAAAGAATACTACTACTATTGAAGAGCATACCAGGCCACAGTCTTAAAGACCTTCCGGAGGCTCTAGTGGTCTAGAGGTTAAGGTGTTCGCCTCTCTTTCAATAGGTCCCAGGTTCTCCTATCCTTTCCTACTCTTTAACAATGTTCTTTCGTCTGCTTTCTACCCCCACCCCCTCACCTTCTTTGCCCCCCTCCTCTTGGCTCCTGACTCATTCTGCAGCCTTTCTACTGCAACTCCTTGGCTCCTTCTTACAGCTGTCTTTCAGCCACACCCCTGATCTTGTGGTAGTTAAGATCTACACCTAGCATTCTCAGATAAGGGACAAAAATCTTGGAGGTCCCCTGAGCAAGTTGCGCATGTTAAAGATCCCCTGATGGTCCAAAATCAATAAGAGTAGGCATTGGTCTCCCACCCAGGCAAAATTCAGAATTTTCTACCTACCGAAAATGTTAAATGAGTCCTGCATGCTCATATGCAGTTGCGAGCGCCGTAAAACATTTACTTAAAAACAAAAGATCTTCCATAATATAAAATGCTTGCATTATGAATACATTTGTGCTGTCATGCACAATCCGTGTCAACGACTGTAATAACATACTAATAAGGCCCAACATTGATAAATCCCATAGTGTACTCTGTCTTGTTCAGCACCATTCCAGCTTGAGCAATGTGTAAACTCAAATTTTATTGTATTCACAACTTAACTGTTTCGGTAAAGATTTATTCAATTCTTTTGTCTCTTGTATTGTAAATAAGATCGACAAGGGCTAAAAAATCAGTGCCAATGCACAAAGTAAAAAGCAATATTTTTTAAAAGTTCCGCAACAATTCAAGTTTGAGCACCGGAAAAGTGCACACAGCAGGGCGAAGTGATAATTTTGTCCCAAATTCATGCCATTTTTCTCTTAACTTAAATAGCATTAATAAATAAAAGGACATTTACAGATTTGTGTTCACCTTTTTTTACCTCCTTTGAAATATGGTATTTTTGTGTTTTACATTGGGGCAAATCAATAAATAACCCTTTGTGGAATCCACATCAAGGTCTGAGGGTTGATCGCTGCACTCTTTTCTATGCTTAAAACTGTTCTTATGTCAAAGTTGAGTGTATTTTGCATTCAGCATGCTAAATTACATGCAAATACAAAATATCAGTTTCAGGAGGAACAACTCAGTACTCAGTTCCCCACACCCCTGACTTCAAAGAGAATTATGAAGACAGAAATGCTGAAATTCAAAGAGGAATGTCACAACACATCACGTAAAATCAGTTTAAAAGTTTTTTATGAAAAACATGCAACCGATCAAGGAAACCTGTGCAGAAGAATGTGTGCTGTGATCAAAGCCAGTGACATGCTATCACTAATGGATTTCTCTACTCCAAATTCAACACTCCATCTCATAATGCATGCCATTGACTTCCAAACATACAGTGAACCTTGAACAAGGAAAGTACCCCCCAAAAAATTAGCTTGTTGAAAGAAATAAAATTTCAACTTCCACTCTCCTTTACTGACAAGGATGACTATTGCATCTTCAGGAGAATTTTACTTTTATTAGGCCCTTCCAGGGCAGCCCAAAGCTAAACAAATAGGTCACCCCAAAATTGATGAAAATTTATTATGACCCGAAGCTAATTTAAGAGACTTGAGAAAAGATTGAAATGCCATTATAGGTTGGAATATTTTCTATCTCACAAGCTGACACTACTTTAACTTATAATTAACTTATTATATAGTCAAACTTTTATAATCCTGCATTCATTTCTCAATAAATAGGATAAAAATTAGGCATTTTACACGTCTGACAAAGCACAAGCTCACCTTTGACGGAATCTGGAAGCCCGTCCACCACAGAAAGGGCCACTCGAGCTCCTAGGAGAACGTCAAGCCCTTCAAGTGCAAAGCGTCTCGCCATGGCAGGAGCATTACCGCCCAGCATCCACCTATGGCCAGGTATTTTTGAGGCTGCCTCCACCAATTCATCAAAGAATGTGTCATTTGCAATATATCTCCTGTAATGCAATCAGCCAATAACAAAATTATTCATCTAAATGATGGATCATATTCTACAATTTTTAAAATTAAAAGAAAAACTGATGGAAACTACACATTTTGATCTGTTCTCAATCAGAAAAAGACACAGATGCTGATCTCAAAAAGAGCCATTTAAATACGTCTATTCAGGGTATTTACATACTGTTTTACTATTACAACAGTCTCAGACTCAATTGTAAATTATAATTGTAATTATAGCCCTTTACACTTTACATTTTAATTATAAAAAAAATTTTTTTTTTATAGTAGAGGGTTTTACGGCGCTCGCAACTGCATAAGGTCATATGAGCGCGCGGGACACACCTAATACTTTTAGTTGGGTAGGAAATTTTGAATTTTGCCCGGATGGCGGCCGACGCCTTCTCTTATCGATTTTAGACCACCAGGGGATCTTTAACGTGCGCAACTTGCACACGAGCCCTCCGAGATTTTTCGCCCTTATCCGAGAAGGCTAGGTGTAGATCTTTCCTACCAGAAGATCAGGGGTGTGGCAGAAAGACAGCAGGAAGAAAGAGTCAAGGAGTAGCAGTAGAAAGGCTGCAGAAAGGGTCAGGAGCCCAGTGTTTTCCATAAATTATGGTGAGGGGGTGAGGGCAGAAAGAGGAGACGAAAGCAGACGACAGAATATTGCTAGAGAGCAGGAAAGGAGGTGAAAGGAGACAATTTTAGAGAAGAACATTTTTCGGTCGCTACCCAGATTCGAACCCGGGATCTTTGAAAGAGAGGCCAACACCTTAACCTCTAGGCCACGAGAACCCCCCTGTTAATTTTTATCCATTTACACAAATTTTGCCTATTTGCCCATCACAAAAAATAGGTTTTTGAGAAATTGATGTTTTCCATAAATTATGTGTGCCAGTAACTTGCATAATGTAATATTTCACGCATTTGGAAGTGTGGTGGACTGTTCAAGGCTTTCTGTATTTCAGATATTTCTTGTTCTTCAAAATACTTTTCTACAATAGCAAAAATTTGCCAAGAACCACAGAGAAAGTAGTGTCTTTTTAAAACAGGAATAGTGTCTTTCCAGACAAAATTGTCTGTGATCAAGTGAACAAAGAACTCAATGACATGAGGTTTTTTTCTTGGGTTTTGTTTTATTTGGGGGATTACAGGGGGGCATAATTTTCTCTATTAAACTGTATTTTCTCTATAATTTGATGTTTTGCAATAAGGTTTGAGAATATATATCTAAAAAATAATAGATTTGCGACTCTTTTTTAAATTTTATAAGAGGGCCGTGTTCGGCAGCCAAACAAAACCACTGGTTTGGCCCAGTATTACAATGTATCTGCATGAGAGAGTGTAACCCAGTAATATAATAGTAAAAATTTACATTATATATATGAATGAATGTGAGAATCTCACAATACATTGCACACACATCTGATTCACATATCAAGAAGACAAAAACAAAGTCACAAGAATACATTTAAAAAACAAAAGTAATACACCTAAAAAAGGGGCTCATTCAAACATTATCATAACTACTGGCATGCTTTAGCAGCAGAACCTAAAATTTAATGCAAGAGTTCTAAAACGGAGGTGGTAACATCAGAGTGTGGACGGTCATTTTTACTGTCAACACCAATCTTATGTTTGTACAGTACTTTTCTCGTTCATTCTTTATCAGTCATGAATTTCTACTTTATCCACTGTGATTGATGCATTTTTGAAAAATTTAAGCTATTATAATATAATGTAATTTAGTATTTCGCATTATGATGTCAAACTGGGTGGGGGTTCAGGGAGGCATGCCCCAACCCCCTTGCATTTCATTGTTATTTGATGTTAAGCAATTAAGGGAAGATTTCTTTGACCAGCAACCACTATGAAATAGAGTAAAATTTAATACAGGGTTGAGGTTTGGGGTAGGGGTAGGAGTAGGGGCAGAAGTTTAAGGGTAGCCTAAGAGTAGGGCAGGGGTAGCCGTTGGGTCAGGGTTAGGGTTAGGTCTCTTCACAAGCGACTAAATGTAGAACGACGCAACGATTCCAGAACTAATCCCTGCAATTATTGCTTCTGAGAAAAAGAACCGACCCCTTTTTCCGTAAACTAACGATTCTCGATTACTTTATTTTTATTAAAAAGAAAGTTTTTTTTAAAAAAAATGTTGGTGCTTCGCTATGTTCTGAAATCGAGGTTATCCTGAACCTTGAAGACTTAAAAAGAGTAATCGGGATGCAAATTCATTGTCAAAGATTACATATATCGATTTAGTATACACACAGTGTCAAAACGTATTCATCGCTTTTGCCTTTTTCTCATTCATCTGTTTTTGTTTTTATATTCCCTTTATTTTCTATTCAAAATCTACAACTAACGTCTGCCCACGAGGCTTAATACTACAGGCTCTCATATTTCTCGGTTGAGGTCAGCGTTGGTTCTCTGACTTCACACTGTATAGATTGGGCGGGATAGCACCCTCCCACCCCAAGTAATCAAAGGGGTCGGACTACTCGTCACTCGCCGAAAGTAATTGCAGGTGTCGGACTAATCGCTATTCCCCGGAAGTAGTAATACGTATCATTACTCGGCGGAAGTAATTGCAGGCGTCAGACTAATCGCTACTCGTCGGAAGTAATTGCAGGTGTCGGACTAATTTAATCGCTACTCGCTGGAAGTAATTGCCGTGGTCGGACTAAGTGCTACTCGCCAAAGGAGGTAATGGCAGGGGTGGGAATAACTGCTGATCGCTGTATATAATCATGATACTGGCTAGGGGTCGAAACCACTGGAAGAAATCATTTTATATCACTATCACTGGCTATAATGAAAGTAATGGGGTTCGGAACTGATTCCTACGACTCCTAGCCTTTAATAATCGGGAATCTTCGGTAACCGAAAAAGAATTGGAATCGCCTACCTCTAATTTTTAGGTAAGGCAGCCACATCTTGTATGACGTCAGACCTGGATACCACTCTGATCACGTGACTACATCTAAATAGCCAACCGCTTGGCACCAAAGATTGTGTAGGCCTAAAGAATCTTTGATGGCACGACTCTTTGGTGCGATATTTTTCCAGGGATACCGGTATTGTGATAGGAGGCCTATGATGCTGTGCTCCGGTGATGCTGCTGCTTAAAAGCCACTGAACCAAAGATTCTCCACTAGTGGAGAATCTTTGTTGACAGTACTACACCATCTTTGGTATCTCCACGGCCTTCCAAAGTAGTCTGTGGGTATCCCAAGATGTGATGGCATCACATAAACTTAAAATTAGCCGCCAATCAGGCAGGTGCGTCCTTCTAGGTTTAGGCTCATGGTCTCTTCTTTGTTGCTGTTTGTTGGGGAGGTCGTTTGTAATGCAAGATATGAGATTTTCTAGAAAACAAAAGGCCTATTGAGCAGCAGTTTTAGACTAGAGGTGATGAGGTGTGTTCTGCAGCCAAAACCACCCAAAATTAAAAGTAATGTAATGTTGTCTGCGTGCAGGTGAAAATTTGGATGGGGGAAGAGGCCTTTCTTTATCCTAAAACTAAAGTTTTTATCGATGTGTAACAATGTCATTGATGGCCACATCTATATCATACACACAGCCTGCACGCAGCTCTTGACAACTACTAGATTAGATTCTAGATCTAGAATCTAGGCTCTAGATCTAGAATATATATCTAGAATAGTTCTTCAGCTAACTTACTCAGCAGCAGCTCCTTGGGGGAAAAAGTATGCCATGAGTTGAGTCAGTTCCTCTGCATTGTTTACAACATTGTGGTGTTTCGCAAGCTCAGGAGTTGTCAAATTGAGAAGATTGAACAAATCAAGTCCGTTCACAAAAATATCTTCACATCCTCCAAAACCAACAGCCACCCTAACCTTTGGAGGAGGAACTTTTTTCTCAGCCCTCAGCAGACCCGACAAGACGTCTTTCAGTCGTGCTTGGAGCACCTCGTCTGCATGTCGCTTGTAGAGAAAGGCCACTAAAACTACAAGGAAAGACAAGGAGGCTCCAATCTTAACGCTTCCAGACACCATGATAACTGCAATGTGCAATTCCTTGGGAGAATTATCCACAGATCACAGGTGTAAGTCTGATGACTTGTCTACTTTCGTTTTTCTCGGCCAAAAATCTGCACACAAGTGATAACTGAAATAGGCCTCATCAGTTTGCCAAAAATAGAAACTTGTTATTGACACGTTCGAATCGTCGTTCGTTTATTATTATTTTAATGATGTTGAAGTTCGCAAAATTAAAAAAAGAACAGAATTGTTGCTAGAATCTAGATCTAAATATTGTTGCCTTTATTAGACAATAATTTGGCGGTGAGAGAATGAGTTTGAAATTAGGTTATGTTATGGTATTTCCTGCTCATAGACATGGTGTTCTCCTAGATTGTGCACTAGGCTATTATGACCACCCAGTCTTTGCCACCTCTCTACTTTCTACAAACACCTCACACTGAAGTGTGACAACCACTATGTCAAAGTAAAGGCTAAACACCAATATTTACATTGGGAAGATTGAAGAATACCGGTCCACTCGTACATTATTGCGCGAGAAAGTGGGGTAGGTGGGGCGGGTGGTTGGGGTGGAGGAGGGGGGATGGGGGTTCAGGGAGGTCTCCCCCCTGAAAAATTTTTAATGAATAGATCTAGGTCCGAGATTCTCCATTGAGATATATTAAAAACGGGAAATTTATGAATTCCTAAGGTTGAGACATTGGCAAAGTCAGTCCGCTGGTCCGGTATTCTTCAATCTTACCTTTACATTCATTTGATTGTGCTCCCTCCCTCCTCTCCTTTTGTCATTTGTTGGCTCAAATAGAGTCAAATCAGAAAGTTTACTCCCTGGTCAAATGGCGCGCCCCCTAGTGAACCGGAAATCTACTACAGTGTACAATCTAGGATATTGTAATAAAAGTCTATGGTTGTAGGGTACAATTTACGACTTTTGATTTGTTGTACTTGGACACAAAATGGCGGCGAATCTGAACAAACCTGCAGATTTCGCTCTCAAACGGGGTGAAAATATTATTTTATCTGCAGTTATTTTCTGTGATTTTTGTAACTTAAGATGTTTAGGCGTATGCGTTTTACAAGAATGATTTAGTCTCAAGGAGCTTGGATAGGGACTCAAACTAGAGATAGATTCTAGAATCTATTAGATCTAAGATCTAGAATCTAGGAACGAAGTGGCTGGCGCTAGACTGAGAGTCTAGACTGGCAGTCTAGCCGTACTTAGGGCGATAACAAATAACATAAAGAAAGCCGAAACTTAAGCGGCTGAAGATCGACTCGGACAGGCGCCAGTAGGTGTCTGCTTGACTCCACATAGAGGGCGCCTATTGTCGATCCCTTTAAGCTCGCGTTGCATTGATCTACTTTAGTAGTACTTTAGGTTAGGTCTTTGTCTTTGTCTAGTCTGCCTACATCTACCGTATCTAGAATCTAGATCTAGATCTAGTTCTAGGTCTTGAGTGATTACAAATTTACAAGAATGGACTCGTCATCCGAGTGGGGGAGGGGCGGGGAGAGAGAGGAAGAGGGGGAGAGGGAGGGAGAGAAAGGGAGGGAGAGAGAAGAGAGAGATTACCCGTGTCCGATAGAATGTCAATAAAATTGCAATATTATGTCATAAATGTGTCAATAACAAAGCTCCCTTATATCTTAGTGATCTCATCCAGATGTATGTTCCATCTAGATCACTAAGATCAGGCGATCAGTATCTTTTAAGAGTTCCTAGAAAAGGGGGTAAAAAATTAGCTGAAAGATCGTTCGCCCACCTTGCTCCGTCAGTTGAGTTTGGAACTCTCGTCCCCAACCCTTGAGACATACAACATCTGAGTCTAAATTTTAAAAAATCTTTAAAGACACATTTAATGACATCTTTTTTGTCTGTAGATTCAGGTTCAATACAATGTTATGTAAATGACTATGTATCCATTTATAATTTATGTATTTTGTGAATTGCATTGTGTAGATTATTTTATGCTCATTTCGTGACGACGTGTAATCGTGCGCGTGTGATAAGCAAGTAGATGCGTGTGTGCGTGTGTGTGTGTGTGTGTGTGTGTGTGTGTGTGTTTGGCGTACATGTGTGTGCACATGTGCGTGTTATGTGTTCGTGAGTGTGTATGTGTGTGTTTGTGTGTGTGTATGTGTGTATGTTTGTGTGTGTGTATGAGTGCGTGTATTTTTGTGTTTGTGTCGCGTGCGTGAATATTGTTCGTACATGTATTTTTATGTAAAGTGCCTAGAGCTGTGTTTACACGGGAGTGGGCGCTATAGAAATTATCTTCTGAGCATTTGCCAAAAGGTGGGATACCTGGGTGTGACAAATGAGGTCCAAAATCAACTTTATGTAATAATTCTTTAATCACCCATGTTATATAGCCTAATGATTGCTCTTTCAGACTCAGTAACTGCCAAAGCTGTATATGCAAGGGTCTTGGTGTAATTCTGACTTGAATGACGGAAATAGCAAAAAGTTCGTTCATAACAATGATGACACAAATTTATGAATACTCAAAGTTCCTTTCTTCAGCTAGGCTGATGGTAGATTTTGAGACATAGCAAATAACTTCCAAAACTACATAGAATTGACAATTTATAAAAATCTTTATTAATTTTTGATAAAATTACTTTTTTGTGTCATAATAGTTATGAACGAACAATAAGTGACCAAAATACTATCAATTATATCAAGTTTCATCGACTAGAATTGTCTAAAATAACACTCAATTGACTAATTATAGTCAAGTGATAAATGAAAGACCATTAAACAGCTATTTTTAAACGCAGACTGGTCTTAGGGCATATTATGCATAAATTTAAAGTTCGTTCATAACCATTATGACACACTGTTTCGTTCATAACTATTATGACAAATTTTACTTTTGGCCCCTAAAATTTACTTATATTGTTCTGTCTTTCACATAAAACGGTTTTCATTTATGAGGCTTTCCTTAAAATGATAGATTCCTCTATGTAGGGAGAATTCAAAGTTTATATTTCCTGAAAAACCCTTAGAATACCTTTAAAATGGTTCGTTCTTAACAATTATGACAAACTACAATATTGACCTAAAAATTTACTCATTTTGATCTGTCATTCATTTTTTAAAACTTTTATTAAATGAAACTCTCCTCATAATATGTATCTCTGTACATGTTTTTAAAGTTTGTTAACACTGAAAAGCCCTCAAAATATATAAAATGGACTATAAATAGTTCGTTCATAACCATTACTACAAAAGTATAATACTAATTAAAATCCACACCCATAAACTTATGATAAAAATCAAAATATCAGAATGTATGCAAGGTCTATTCTGTCCTTTAGTTGGGTTCAAATTAAAAACACATCCCAAAACAACTGTAAATTACATGGAATTAGGTTTCGTTCATAACCGTTATGACACACTGTTTCGTTCATAACTATTATGACAAATTTTACTTTGGGCCCAAAAAATTAACTTATTGTTCTGTCATTCACATAAAATTGTTTTAATTTATGAGACTCTCCTCAAAATAAGGTTATATGTTGGAAGAATTCAAAGTTTAATCACTGAAAAACCCTTAGAATACCTTAAATTGTTCGTTCATAACTATTATGACAAACTTCAGTTTTGACCTAAAAATTAATATTTTGACCTGTCATTTACTTTAAAATTTCATATTAAATGAAAGTTTCCTCGTAATATGTATCTGTGTACATGTTTTTAATGTTTATCAACTCTGTAAAGCCCTCAGAGTACAATATGTAGTTCATTCATAACCATTACTACAAAAGTAAAATACTAATTAAAATCCAGACCCATACACTTATCATAAAAATCAAAATATCTGAATATAAGCAAGGTCTGATACATCCTCAAGTTGGGTTAAAATTAAAAATACATCCCAAAACAACTGTAAATTACATGGAATAAGGTTTCGTTCATAACCATTATGACACACTGTCACGTTCATAACATGATGACAATCCATTATGACAAGCATATTTTTGCTTCTCCTTCGCTTCTCTTTTGAGTCATCAGCACGATACTCTTCCATGTTCATTCCACCATGTAAAAGGATGTTGTGAAACAGTGGGAAGTCCCTCACATGATATTTTGCAGAAATATCATAAAGTGTTTGTTCATAACATCATTATGACAAACCTGGATTATCTCAATCAAAGTCATATTTAAGCAAAACCATGCGATGGAGCGGAAAATCACCCTTCTGATGGATCAATGTCAAACCAATGTTTAATACCGGTCATTTCCCGGGATGATATGTTTAACAATTTGGGTTTTCTAGACCTTGGAAAGTCTGATGATGTAATTATGACACGAGTTATGAACGAACTTATAAATTTTACTCAGCAATAACATCATTAATATAAAAAAATAAAACCCTTTTAATGGACACATGCTGTTATGATGGTGTATACAAACTATTTTCAATGTTTGAATGCACTACTGTTTGATAGTTTAAGATTAACAATATTCTGTATTTAACATACAATTACGTGTGCACTCAGGATGAGTAAAAAATGCCCTATTTTTAGTACTATTATCTTTCTATGTAGAGATATAAGATGCACACATCAATCTACTTGCTCATGCAGCTTGACCAACTTATTTCCTTGCCATATGCATAAAGTTTTCAGAAGAAAACATATTTTACCATGAGTAGTGGTTGATTAAAAAAGTCCTCATGCAAACACCCCCACCTTTTGGCAAAAGCTCTTCTATTATTATTATTATGATAATTAATTATTATTATTATTATTATTGTAAATCGACATCCATTTTGACAAGACACGACACAGCAGATCTCTAGACGCACAACGAAAAACAACACAGGCCTCGTCTCTTCAAAATCACACTCTATTGACACAGTAAAGCCGAGATATCTAATCTAGATCTAGATTCTCGTTCTCTAAGAAAAAATTAAAATTAATTACACCACAACACAGCTGGTATTCATGAAGCATAATATTTTTGGGGAAAAAACACTAATTTTCTTAAATATTGCTTAAAATGCAGTTCTGCTCGGTGACCACCCTATTTTGACGATGCTGATTTCAAAAATGTAATTAGTTTTTGTCTACCGTGAAGCACCAGCTCTGAAATGACCATTTAAAATTGTCCCCAGTCCAGTCGGGTGACGTCACACAAATCGCTGAACCCGAGTTGGCGACGGCGAGACGGCATTGAGAGTTCGCGACCTCAGTGCTTTCTTGTCGTACCTCCATTTTTAATAACAGTGAAAACAGTTCATAACAAAATGTGAGTTAAAGAAGAAGTCTCATTTTCACTGTTAAAAAATGGAAATACGACAAGAAAGCACTGCGGTGGTGAGTTGACAGCGAGACGCCCTTCCCAGTTTTTCGGCGTAATAAGAATGTAGTTTGGATTCCGATAAAACCGACAACTCCGATCCGAGTTTAAAGCCGCCTGCAGTCGGCCAGCTCTATGTGGGGCAAGTTGGAAATCATAAGGGAATTTTTATACCTATCGGCGCTTACTGAGTCAGTCTCCGAAATCGGCGTTCTCTATGTTTTCGCCCTTAGATCTAGGTTTGGCCCTATCAACTCAAGCCTGTTAAGTACACAGGTCTCAATAGATCTAGATCTAGTAATTATTCAGGTTCAAGTACATGCAAGTCAGTAAGGCACCTTTTGGATTTGTCTGAAAAACAAATACTTTAGGCATTGCAAACAAAATATGTCATTTACAATTCAGCCATCAATATTAAGTACGGCTAGCCTCTTCCATCTAGGAAACTCATCAAAATGACCGAGCTCAGTCAGAGAAAATGAAAAATGAATTCAGTGATTCAACGATTGTTTAATGTAACATCAATGTAACTAAGACCTGTCAGATTCTGATAATTAAAAAAAAAAGATTGATTTATTGTAGGCTATCTGTGAAAAATGTGAGCAAATCATTAACGAAGTGACTATTCAGACTCTAGTCCAAATATGAAAAAATGTTATTCGGACTCTGATTCTTGTCCAGAATGACATCACTTCCGACTTCCTGTGACTCGTGATGGGTAGAGACCGGGATCACTTCGGGCAAAATGGCGTTTGGTGCTGGAGCCGAGTTTTTATCTTATGATGAATTTGAGGCCGGCCTGAAAAGTTATAGCGCTTCTAGTAAATGTTTATTTGTCAAGAGGTCATCAGAAGCAATTAAAGATGGCTCGTTAGCGTGTGTCGGGGTCGATGGGCGGCCTGCACACGTGTGGCTGTGTGTGCGTGTCGGGGAGGGAGGGGGGGGGGGGCACTATCGGTCAGGGCGTTGAACGTCGCACGCGTCAGTCTTTTTTTTCCCCGGGCAACTGATCATTATTACAATAATAAGCTAGTCTTGACGAAGATCTACTTAATGAATTGTGCGCTGGTCTATGGAATCAAAAGTTGCCGTATGCTCGGCTCTACACAGCAACACAACTTTTTCCTGGTAAACAATCAAGATGGCACAGGCTTGTGTACAGTGGAACTCGGATTCAATGAGCTTGGATTCAACGAGATGAGATAGATTCCCCATTTTTTTTCTTCTTTAAAATCAATAAAAATAACCATGATTCAACAAGCACTTTAATCAGCGAGCTCGGATTCAACGAGGTCATGGGCGTGGTTTCGCTCATTTATCTCCCCGAACAAACTTTATCTATTCCCAGAAACCATCCATTGCACCAGCATCGTGAGCCATTATTCACTTAGCCGATTGCATGCGACCAATCAGCGGCCTTTTTTCATGCCAACACCTGCATTGTTGGCGCGCGCACGTGTCTACTCTGGCGTGTGTCGGGGTCGGATGGGCAGCCTGCATACGTGTGGCTGTGTGTGCGTGTCGGGGAAGGGGGGGGGGGGCACTAGGCCTAGCAGTCCGGGCGTGGAACGTCGCAGATTACAAATTCGTCAGTCTTTTTCCCCCCTCGGCAACTGATCATTATTACAATGAAGCTAATCATGACGTGGATCTACGTAATGAATTGTGCTCTGGTCTATGGAATCAAAAGTTGCCGTATGCTAGGCTCTACACAGCAGCACAACGCTTTGGTAAACAATCAAGATGACACAGGCGTGTGCATCTGAACGAATCGGTCTTTTTTTTTTTGCACAGCTCATAATATTATTTAAAATGCAGGCATTTGAAGCAATGCTTGTGACTTCTCTTTATATATTACTGGCTCAGTGCCTTTAATTATCAACACAAAACCTCCTGTTTGCTATAACGAACACTCGGATTCAACGAGATTTTAAGTCAGGCCCGGCGACCTCGTTGAATCCGAGTTCCACTGTATTTGAACGAATTGGTCTTTTTATTTTTACACAGCTCATAATATGCAGGTGCCAGGTGGTGGGCTAATCTTCAATTTTACCTTTTTCTACAACAAAGAAAGTGGGAAACCTGGGGGGCGGGGGGGGGGGGGCGTATCAATGAGGCAGCGGGCATTGGATCGGCAGATTATAAGGTGTGGGGGGAAACTAAAAAATGGCGGAAAATTGGAAGCACTGAACGTTAGATCTATAGAACGAAGACACTTCCTTTTTTCAGGACCTGAGTCCGAATAACATTTGTTCATATTCGGACTCGAGTCCGGATATGAAATTTTTTTATTCGGGCTCATGTGAGTCCGAATATGAAAAAATGTTATTCAGACTCGAGTCCGAATAAAGACGGCCGATCATTAATCATGCATACCGTTGAGCCGAATCTTTCAATTTGCAGTGACTAACGTGAACGTAGTTTGCAGGCTATGATTACGGTATCCAGAATGTAGTTTGCAATTTAAGAATGATCTTGCGCACTTCACCCCTTTATCCTTTTATTTTTACCTTTTGCTTCTTTTTTTCCCCTCCTCCCGCCCGTCTTCCCGCCTTAGCCTTCTGTAGCAATACCACATGCCCCGTGCGGCAGTGCGTTAACGCAGTAGACTCACCCAAGCCAAGGGTAACTCCGGGAACTCTCTTATTTATAGCTTTGTTCTTTGCATCAGCCCCATGTATCATACATGAATACACGCGGGGGAAATTGACTCTGAGTCATTCACTGAAGAAATATTATCGAAGAAAGAGGGTTGGTCAGTAGCGAGACCAAAACCCGCCGAATGGTTCTGTGATTTTCCGAATCTCCGTATTTGGAAGGTGCGGAATCCATTTAAATATTAACCAAACGTCCCCAAACTCGGCAACCAATGAAAAGAAAGATAGATCTAGCCTCTGCCGATTTCCGTGTCTTAATCGACCTAAAAACAAGAAAGTTACAAAGTGGCTTATTTGAAGAGATTGTTTTTAAATGTCGATGAATCCGCGGAATGCTCCAGCATCATCTCAGACAAGCTGAACTTAATAAAACTAGAAACTATTTAGTGAAATTTAGCAATGCCAATGAAAATTTAATTTTTCTCTTTATCCTTTTCTTATTTGGTTCCCAAGAAAGAATTTTCAATTCTAAGAATTATGCTTTTTAAATTTTAAGAATCAGTTCATAAATAAAAAAGTTATGGGGTTGTAAAGGTCCGCAAAATATGGATGACCCATTTATATATATATAGGAAAATACTCCTAAAAGTGGACCACGCAGTAGCAGATTCTGTAAGAAAATTGACGATATCTCAGTAATTATTTGGAGTGTTAGAGAGAAACTTGACTACCCAATGTGTTTTTGGGTGGAGAAATAATTTCTGCTGTCAGATTTACTAACCATTTCGTAGTTATTTTAATTTAAAGTTTGGTGTACATATTTTGATTTTGCGAAAGAGGGGTGTCAGGATGAGAGCATTTTATTTATAGCATCGTATCACAACATGGGATATTTAAGAATATGTTGGAAGCGTGATTAAATAATGACAAAGCTTTCTTTGATGACTTTGAACCATGCCAACCATAAAATATAATTTAATTCAATCTAGCATGCCTTTCAAATTAAAAATTGGCCTGTCTCCAAGCGAAGCCGCTTTGGACAGGGGGGGTAGTGGTACATTTATGATAAATTCTAAGCAACTACTGGACACAGAAGGGTCAAATTTGAGCTCACTATAGAGGAAAGATAGACTCTTACCATCTTGGCATCGAATATCAAGCTCCTTATAGTTTTTGGTGTACCCGATATGAAAGTGTTTCCGACGCCAAAAGTACAGGTTAATTTATGTGTACAAACTTCGACTTCCACAAATCATTAGTCTGCCATATTTTCTTATTGGTTGCCAAGTTTCATTCACATTGGTCCAGAAGTAGCGCAGAACGAGCTTGAGAAAGTTAGTCACTAACGTTCCAACTTGGTTAAAAAAATTCACTCGCAAACAGGTACCAAATTTTGGCTGCGTTCGTAAGCACTGCATTGCTATGAAGTAATCCATAAAACAATCGCTTTTTGAAAAAAATAACGTCGACGTCGTTCCTGTTTTTCGCATGGCCTGAAAGCCAGAAAGGCTGCACACTTGAAACGCTTGCAGCGAGACGTGTAAGCTTGCCGCCATCTCGCTGTGACGTCTCGGCTGTGTTAAAGGGTAGCCGCTGATTGGACAGTTATTTTGATCAGCCTGAATGCCGCGGAATACACCGTACTCATAGACATGGGCGTAATGAAGGTTTTCTTTCTATTTGCCATCACAAATATTTGGGCTTAATTTCGGGTTAACGCGAATTTAGTGCTGATATGGACTTCAAGATAACGGCATAAATCATTAGATTCTTCCAGTATTTACAATGTGTTTGGCAGAAGCAGAATGAAGATTACCATTACTCAGGTATATTTCCGTGGGTTTGTGCATAATATGTGTAGGACTACTTACTCATAATAATGATAAAAGCAGAAGAACAATGCATGTTATTATTACAGAATATATACACAACAAATTGGAATAAATGCAATATTGTACAGTTCTGAGGCATATTTTCATGGTATGGAAGGGAACATATCTTCGCTACACTAAAATAACTATGTAATTGGTTAGTTATGCGCATAATCAATTTGAGTTATTTGCATAAAAGTTTGTAATGAATTATAAGTTTTTAAAACAGAAACTGAGCTTGATATTTTTTACTAACCTTTTAGTTTCCCCATTCTGAGCTGTTTGGTTACACTTTGGTTGATTAATTATGCGCATATATATTCAAATGAGTGCATAATCAGACATTTAAAACCTTATATTGTAAAATGTCACATTTTCTTATTCGTCTCTTTGCAAACACAGATTTGTATACTATACATACACATGTAACAGAATGGACTAACATGTCTATTATTAAGACTTATATTGGCTTATTTTTTAAATTATGCATGTTTAATTATTTATTTGCATATAATTACCACGATATCAAGATTACAACTTTAATTTTTCCATTTTCTATTTTGTTGTCCCAAAGAACATAAACTCACAAATTTTCAGCTCATTCCATTCTTAGTGTGAAAGTATTCTGGTGCCGGTTGCCCTTCTTTATTCCTTCATAGGAATCTCCTCCAAAATACCCAAAATTTCTGACACGTGCACAGCCATAACTTTTTGAAATTTATGGACCGATTTTGAAAAAGTATAAAGAAGCATTTTACTTCTGGATTATTGATCTTTGTACCTGTGTTGTTTATAGGTTAGCAGTACCCATCTTTAAAAAAGCTATGGTATTGCTAAGCCTTCTTCCATTCTCCATTGTTTCTTCGAACGACCTTTATAAATTTCAAATTGTCGAGCGTTGCGAGGTCCACCAGGCCTTGTTGACCGCGGCTGTTTTTTGCTATGCCCGCCATCGCCCTTTGTAAACTCTGTTGCATTCAGTCCACTGCTGTATTATTTTTTTCGCGAGTACTCCTGTGCTGTTTTCTCATTCACTTTGGCTGACCGTGCGTTTCAATCATGCCTCTGTGCCAATGGTGGGGGATTCACGGCGCTGTGAACGTAGTCACTACACTTTCAATTTGTCTCAACTTTACTTCTTTACGACTAAACTCTACTATTAATCGATATCTAGATTCTATGCCTAATTAAGTTGTAACAGTTTCCACAAAAAATGTTAAACCTATTTTAATTGTTTCCATGTCGTGCATTGTCATTTTTCCAGTTGAGTTTGGAAACGCTTTATTCAGTTGGGTTTTAACGTAAAATTTGACCCACAGATAGGCTACTCAAATTTCTCTGGTTACAATTATTTTAGTAATTCTTCTTTCAATTCTCTTACTGTCATTGTCTACCAAAAACTTAACCAGGTACTCCTCAGGCACTTTATTTTCAGTCTTCTATAATCTCTACCCCGAGTGACTATTTTGTTTGTATGGAACAACAGTGGCATTTCAGGAAGAAGCACCATTGAACAAAACAAACAAGACACAACTTTATAAGATTGACTGCAATCACAAAAATAAAGCATTGAAAGATGTGATGGTGAATTTTTAGAAAATGACAGTAAGAGAAAAGAATTTAGAAAATGACAGTAAGAGAAAAGAATTTAGAAAACAATTGTTGTTTTAATTGAGGAAATCTGGGAGTTTAATCTTTACCAGACTTTCCTTTACCTGAATCCCCCAAGTTTGAAAAACCTTTCCAAACTGGATGATTTCCTGAGTTGCTACACCAAAACTCTGTAAAAGTAAAGCTCAGTTTCCTAGACGGAAAACTTTTGATTTTTTAAATTTGCCATAAAAGAAATCCAAGCAATAATGAACATGTTATTTTTTATTGCAGAAAAGGAGAAAGAAAAGATTCTTCCTTTTCTTATACCTCCCTCTGAATTTGAAAAACCAGTAATAGCCAGTCGTTCAGAACTCGACAAAGCTAAGAAAGAAATACAGGAACTGAGGGAACAAAATGACCAATTGAAGTAAGTTGTGTACGAGATCCCGATTCTACGGTATGTGTAGTGAGTTATGAAGATGTTATGCTTTTATGCTCTCTTTATGAATGAAAGAGCTTTAGTTTATAAATGATTTCATATCTGTTTTAAAAATTGAAACAGAAAGCTTTTTCTCTGGGTATTGCTACGTAGCAAATGTACGGGAACTTTTTTGTTTGCAGTACTTTTGATATCAATTCTTCTTATGAAATTTCTGACTCCCTTGATCCTCTATTTAAAAGAACACAATGTAAGTATGTTCCTGTTGAAACCCAGAGGGTAGGTGATTGGCGGGTGCTGTGGTGTGGATTGCTGCTTCTTCTTTCCTATGAAACATCTATCGTTCTTATCTCCCCTTTTTCTTTTTTAATGTTTGTTACTCTCTTGTAACACCTCTAATTTTCTGGCGCTCATATGACCTTATGCAGTTGCGAGCGCAGTAAAACCTGTACTAGAACTAAAAAACTGAAACTCAGAGGGTTTTATATTTTTTTCTCAAAGGCAATAAGTTGCCCATCAAAATTGTAGCATTAATTTTTTATGAGTTTCACAAGCACTGAGTACCTGGTTTGGAAAATATTAAGTGCATTACTGAATGACTGAAAAATTGTAGATAAATATTATTAACTAGCTGTTTAGAACAAAAAAAGATGAATATGAACATGAGTTCTACTTTATTGATCTCTTTGGGGAATTTGTTCTACTATGGTGTACATAAACTCACAAATACATCATGATCAATATACGTAAATAATTTAGAAATGCACAAATAATGCACCAAAAACATAGGCAATGTACACATTGCTGGTTGCTACAGTGGAACACGGATTCAACGAGCTCGGATTCAACGAGAACTCGGATTCAACGAGATGAGATAGATTCTCCGTTTTTTTTTCTTCTTTAAAATCAATAAAAATAACCCGGATTCAACGAGCACTTAAATCAGTGAGCTCATTTCCAGGGTGAACAGTCCCCGCAGACCTGGCTTCGCTCATTTTTCTTCCAGAACGAACTTTGTCTATTCCCGGAAACCATCCATTGCACCTGCATCGAGAACCATTATTAACTTTGCCGAATGCATGCGACCAATCAACAGCCTTTTTAAATACCAACACAGTTGTTGTTGGCACGCACACATGTCTACTCTGGCGTGTGTCAGGGTCGGATGGGCAGCCTGCACACGTGTGGCTGTGTGTGTGTGTCGGGGAGGGGGGAGGGGCACTAGCGGTCCGGCATTGAACGTCGCAGATACAAACGCGTCACATTCTTTTTTTCCCCTCGGCAACTGATCATTATTACAGTAATAAGCTAGTCTTGACGTAGATCTACCTAATGAATTGTCTGCTGGTCTATGGAATCAAAAGTTGCTGTATGCTAGGCTCTACAGAGCAACACAACGTTTTGGTAAACAATCGAAATGACACTGGCGTGTGTATTTGAATGAATCGATTTTTTTTTTTTACACAGCTCATAATATGCAGGCATTTCAGACACTACTTATGATTTCCCTTTATACATTACTTGCTCAGTGCCTGTAATTATCTACACAAAACCTCGTGTTTGCTATAACGAACACTCGGATTCTACGAGACTTTTGGTCAGACACGGCGACCTCGTTTGAATCCGAGTTCCACTGTATTGTGCAGTGCCCTGTTTTAAGCTAGGATTATCGTGTGTTGCTCAAGACACACCCCAAGTGACCACCCACCAAAATGCCATGTCACCCACACACACTTGAATTTATGAGCCTGAGCTCACTCGCCAGCTTCGAAGATATTAAAGAGCGGATGCTCACGTTTTATAAAACTTACCTCAATTCCGAAGTAGTTTAAGGATACACAGTGATCGAAACCTATATCTTTATTAATTCTTAAGGTCAAAATTATGAAAACCCGGCTCTATTATAATCTTGGGAATAATGAACAGTACCTTTGTTTAAAATTTGTGGTCTGGAGAATCTCTGGTTTCTTCTATTAATGAAGCATAGGTCAACACCACCAAAAGTTTTGGTCTCTGCCTTTCTATTAATTCCTCTAAAATGTATTGCATTAAGTCAGGTAGACGTTGGGGATTTCCTTCTGCTTTCACAGGTCTAGTTGTGAACTTATACTGGACTCAATTTTCAAAAGTGGAATAGGAAACCAGTTGCTCCATTCTGGAGTGTTTATAATGATACATAGCTATCAAAATATATGATTTTATAAATTCTTAAGTTCAAGATCATGAAAATATGTCTGCATCATGCTCTTAGGAATATTGAATTCTACCTTTGTGTAAATTTTAAAGTCTGAAAAGTGTGTGGTTACTTTTAAACTTATATAAAAAAAAAAGTAATACAAAGATTGGACTAGAACTGTATAATATATAATACAAAGATTGGGCCTCTAGAACTAAATAATATAGATAGCTATACATTTTATGACTTATTTTTTTATTTGTAAGATATTTTCTGCATGTGAGTTACTTGTGTTAATTAACAATTTCCCTTTCTTTTTCAGGGTCCAATACGGCCTGGTACATCAACAGGTATAAGATTTGACACTGTAAAAGAACTTCTTAATAAGGCATACTGCTAATAGGTCTGCTTTACGATTCTTTCTGCAAAGTTATATCATGATACAAACGTACTTTTGCTAGGGAAAACGTTGACATCAATGTGGATACTTTACTTAATAGCTATATTTCACAAACTTAATATTGTGATGGTTTCAGTAATATATCTTCAAAACATTCAGGTCTGCTTTTTATTTGTCATAATGTTTTGGGAGAAGATTATAAAAAAAAAAATTAAAATAGTGGTAACATTAAGTTCAGCTTTCTGGAACATGTAGCTACAGCATTAGTTGTATGACTTGGAATTATAATAATATAATGCACAGGAAAATGTTACATGTTTCTTCATCACAATAACAAAAACCATGATGAACATCTTTTATAATCAATTGGTTAAGCTAATAGATAAAAGGGGAAACAAAGAAAGAGAATAAAAATTATTATGATACTGGAAGATCTAAACAATAACAGACGCGATTCAAAAATGGTTAGTTGGATATTTTTTTGATGAATCGAGATGTACTATTCTGTGTGAATGTGGATCTTATTTAGACTGACTTGATTTGAGATATGTGCAACTGGCTGATATTGACCAAACTCTGTATTTTTTTTTTTCTTCGTCAGGCTGCTGCCACATCTTTTGCATCATCTCACAATGAATATGCGGATGAGCTAATCAAGAGGCAGGCTGGTGAAATAGCTGATTTACGCAGAGAGCTCTCTCGATGTAGAGAGATTTATGAGCAGGAAGCAGCCGAGTGGGACAGAAAGTTTGCTGCAGTAGAAGCAGAGCATTTGGATGAAGTGAAAAGAAGAGAAAAAGAGAACAGGTTGAGAGAGGATGAATTTGAGCAGAGGGTAAGCCCAAGTGTTGTGTGTCTTTTGAACTATCTAAGATAGAATGGACAATCTTTGAGATTAAGGTCAGGAGGAAGATTTTGTTGGCTTTTCCAAGGTGATTGATACTTGGGAGTAGTTGGTTGAACAATATGTAAGTTCAGTATAGAGAACTGAATTGTAATTGATGTTTTGTAAAGATAGATTTGTTATCAATGCTGTCAGGTTTCGAAGAGAACTGAATTGTAATTGATGTTTTGTGAAGATAGATTTGTTATCAATGCTGTCAGGTTTCGAAGAGAACTGAATTGTAATTGATGTTTTGTAAAGATAGATTTGTTATCAATGCTGTCAGGTTTCGAAGAGAACTGAATTGTAATTGATGTTTTGTAAAGATAGATTTGTTATCAATGCTGTCAGGTTTCGAAGTGGGGGACTTTGATTCCAATTTTGGGTGTAATATATTTATTTGACCTACAGTTCTTTGTTGTCATATCCTCAAGTAGATCTACCTATAAGCCCAAACAATACACACAATGGCTCATAGATCTGTACTTCTGGCTTTTCAAGAGTTTGCAGTTTTGGGGAAGGATGCTATCTTTGTTTATGTTGACTTTGAAGATACCAGGAGTTGTAAAAAAAATGTTAAAGATGATATTATTGCAACGCATTACTTCTGATTTATCAGTCCAGCTCTCAGATGTTTTATGCAGGTAGCGTAAACACGGCACGAAAGCCAACTCGCTGCCTTCTGAACTCGTGGTTTCAGTGAAATTGGGGTAATTCACATTGCTGTTTCTTTGCTCTTTTGCTATAAAGCACCATATGCTGTACACTTTGAAAAATTCCAGCAACAATGGTGTAAGTTGTTTGTATATCCGAGTATTTGGAGCTGGAGAATCGCTGTCGAAAGGGAAGCCCCTTGCGGTCGGCCTGTAAAAAAATTGAGACCCATGCATTCAAATGCTTTGTGGAAAGATTGATGATTAAATACCATCTTTTCATTGGCAGAGAACTAAAGAGTTTTGAAGTTTCCCGTTGTATATTTCTGGCCTTTGAAGTTTAAGAAGAAAACTTTTTAAAATAGCATCAAAATTTTCAAAGATAATTTTTATCTCGAAATATTAAACTGCGGGCTGAAAAGTGGTACCAGTAGAAAGTTCAGCTCATTTTCCATTAAAATAAAGTCATCGCCTTTGAATTATTATGCATCAATTCTTCTGCGAAACTCTGAAAGCATGTGACCCCCCCCCCCCCCCCACACACACACACACACGGGGAGCACTCAGTATACTACAGTATAGAGCCGGCTCGGTCACAGTGGCGGCCGCCGTAACGCCGGCCGGGACAGTGCTTGGTGTTTTTGTCGAAAATTGATTTGCATTGATCTCACAGTCTTGAAAAAAAATCAGGCTCCATATCTATGTTATAGTGATTGTACTCTGTTAATATGGAGATTTTTGTTGCAAAATTCTCAGGAGACGTATGCCTTTCATATGAAACAGATACATTTGGCATACAGCTACTTTGAAAATTTAGTTTGTGGTACCTTGTTTATGAAAAAGCTTGTCAATTAGAAACTTAAATATCAGTTCTATAATTTATCCTGTAGATAACACGTGTCAGTGCTGAACTTCAGAGGACTATGGAAACAGCTGAGGAAGAAGAGTTGGCTCTGAAGGAGAGACTGGAGTCCACCCGGTCCGTGCTTGGGTCCCGAGTCAAGGAGCTAGAGGAAGAACTTGATGGTCTGAAGAGAGACAGCCACAGCTCTATCAGGAAGCTAGAGGCAGACATAAGGTGAGAAAGAATGAAAAGAGAATGTATAGGTAAACAAATCTTTGTGCTGAAAAGAAAGTGGGATTATATTTTAGAAAAGCTGTCTTTTCGTTGTTATTTTGACGAACTGGTTTATCGCTTAAAATAACAAGTTAGGTCAGTTGATATTTGACTACTGTCTGGAGTCTGTCTTTGAATATGCAACATTTTGGATTTTCACATTGTACTCTTATGGATGATTATTGAATTAACTGATGTTAATCATGATAAAAGATAATATCAGTTGCAGTCAAGCTGGGTAATTTTCCAGATGACTAGTTCAAATCCCAAGTAGGACTTAATTGAAATCCAGTTGTTTGGGGAGTTTTCATTCGAGGGTGTCCATCCATACTTTAAAAAATATTCCTTTAAATTCTGAGGTCTTGTCTTTCGATGTATATTAGGCTTCTAAATCTGTACAATATTATCGTTTTAGTGGATAAAAAAAATTGTGAGCCTTAAAAATCTTGGTTTTGTGATCTGGACAAGGAAAGTTTCGTTATATTACTCACACATTTAACTTTTTCTCAAGGAATAAGGAACGGAGTGTAGAAGATCAGGAGCACCAGATCGCTAAGCTGAAGACATACATCGGGGAGGTTGAACAATCTCACAGACCAGTACAAGTGTGGAGAGCAGAGAAGGAGACAGTGGACAACAAACTCCGAATGGCAGAGGCAGAAAATCAGAAATTCCAATCAGAACTCGAGCTGATGGGTGTGAGATTCAAAGCTTTGGAAAATATTTTATCAGTACAGGAGACAGAACTCAGTAAGGTAAAGCTGTTTGTAGGTATATTGTAACATAAGAGCAATTATATATATATGTATATCGATGTTTAACACCTATCCTATTTATGTGTACATTCTCAAAGGAGAAAATAATTTTGAGGCAGAACAATTAAATGTTGTATGCACTGAATACAGTTATGGTTGAACTTGCTCTAATGGCCACCTTTATAAGACAATCATTTGTACAAATGCCCATTTCCCAAGTCCTCTTTTTTGTATTTTTTACATCATTGTGACACAGTATAAGTTGGCCGCCTGTCTAAGATGGCAACTTCCCCCCCATTTTTCCCCAATGATGGGTGGCCATTTGAGATAGTATCAATTGTATTTGAAGTGTTGTCCATGATATGTTCCCCTCTTTTTTTTTTACCTTTAACGGGCCTTGTCAAGAGATGTCGTATTTGATAAAAGTTACGGTTAATCTGAATATTGCCATCTTTGGTACTGTATATTCATCAGTCCCATGGTACTTGCAGAATGATCTTTCAAGCGAGTCTGTGAAGGAAGTTGATAGATAGAAAAATATATTTTCTTGCAAATGATGCTTGTTATTAAGAGTATGTAATGCCATTGGTGCTTGCATATTTCTTTTATTTTTTGACTGTTATATTTTATGTGCACTAAGTACTTGCATGTTGGAATCAAGACAAGGAAGGAAGAAAAAAACTCATTACTTTACATTATTGCTTTCTATAATTTTTATTGTCGAAATGTTTCTGTGACAGGCCAAAAGCAAACACAGTGGAAAAGACAAGCAGTATGAGGAGGTGCTAACAGGGTATGGTTTGTTTCTCACTTTTCACTTTTAAAAAATAATGTTGATTCTGAACTGAGAGGAAAAAATCTTTACATATTTTGCCTTTAAGTTCAATGGTTTATAATAAGAAAGATTTCTGTACAGGTAACAACATTCTTGTGGTCTTATTTTTAAAATAGGCAACATTTTAGAAAGTAAGAATTAACCTTCCTAGTCTTGCTAACAAATACCTGGTATTGTCAGGGAAAATTATATGGTTTCACCATAGTATATTGGGAAATGTTTGGAATAGGCAAACCAAGCAGTCAAAGGTCATAAACCTATACATTTTCAGGGAGTAGAATGTAAATATAGCAAGTTGAGCTCATTTGTGAAAGAGTTTGACAATATCTAAAAGGTGATAAAAGGAATCATATTAGTGACTAAAATTAAGACCGATTAACTTGACTGTGATGCCACAGAATGAACTTTCATCGGATTAAATGGGTTGTTGATACTACCAAGGTTAAGAATAGAGACTTTTTAGATCTTGACCTGAATTTTGTTAGCTATAATTAATTATACTTTTGAATAAAGTGGTTTGCTTTCAGAAACATTTTGCTAATGAAGTGCTTATTGTTGTCTAGAAAAAGAAAGATGCTTTGTGTTATGGTATACCTTTTGTTGATTTGTATTTTTAGAATATCAGAAGAGCATGATATACTTTTATACAGTAAAAAACTGCACTGTACTTTTGTTCATAATTTCCCCTTGTATTGAAAAGTACGATTATTAAAAAGTAATGAAGGCATTTTTTTGTTTGACCAGATGGAGAAGGAAGGTGTACTCACTTCTTGTGCAGCAAAAGTCTTCAGATATTGTGAGCCGAAATGATGTCAACAACCTCAAACAAAGGGTAAGTAATGAGGGATGAAGACTACATGTGGAAAAGGGCAGTGGTCACATATCGAGAAGAAGAAGAAGAGCTCCTAATTTACGGAACAAAAACCCGGGCAGGCACAGCTGATCAACCAAAAGTGAAGATTTGTGATCACTGAACTACCCATTGTGTAATAGATCAACCATTTTCGTGAATGTAATCACATGTGTGTTGTAAGTCTCGATTAAATCGTACAATGTTTGCTCTTTTGGGATCACATTGAGGTGTGTTTTTTTCCCCCAAACATTGCACTCACATCTGAGCTCTGAACCTTAACTTACATCGCACGCTGGGTGGGTAGGGCCTACTACAAGTTCGCTCCAGGCAGGATCACATCGAACTGTGAACTCTTCCCAGATGATTACAGCAGTTGTCTCTACTCCAGAAATTGCGAGGCAGACTGAATTCTAATTGGTGTGGTCACAACATAATGGTGCATAACGACAAAGGCAAAGGAACTCTGTCAGAGATGCAAAGCTATAAATTTTGGTAAAGGGGAGGAACAACTAGATAAGCATAGATCTTGAGACTCATGATAGGATAATACGTGAAAATGGCATGTCTCATGCCATTGTGATTGGTCATCAAGGTTGACCACGCTTTGCTCATCATATCATAAACCCATCCATGGGTTATGTCAGTTCATTATAAAGTGAAGGGAGACCATTTTACCGGTTGTGGGCCTGGACACGGTCCCCGTGGATTTTAATTGGTGCGTCGGCTAAGATCCCGTTCATCTAAGATCCCACATATTTTCCTCACTCCCAAGCACTGGGATCTAGGTTAGAGACTACTGTATTGATATCCTAGTTCAGGGATCATGATGAACATCTCATACTCTTTTGCTGTGACAATGCCTTGATTTGAAGAATTTGGATTTGATTTCTGCTTTTCTTGCAGACTCGAATAATAGCACATGATTTTTTTCAAGAAGTTTCTTGTTTATTTGTTCAGTTCCATACAGCTAAACCTGTCTTAGTGGTCACCTCTCTATAGTGGTCATTCATATTAACAGCCACTGTTGCGTGACATCCTTGCATTTTTCCTATATTTCTAACCTGTCCAAAGCAGTCCCTGTTCTATTTGGCCGCAATCAATTATTTTTGTGGCAAGTCAGCCTCAGAACTTGCTCATAGGGGTCACGTGCTACAAATTTTTTCCTCCAATCCGTCCTCAGACTGAGTGTAAATATTCAATCTTGGCAAAGAAGCATATACCTCTATATATCGTGGCTGTCATGATAAGATTGGATGAGTGATTTTGAGTAAACTTTTCAGAGAAGGAAAAAACTGATTTATTTAAAGGAGTTATCTGATTTTTGTACTGTTAAAAATAATCCACTTTTGATTGTTTATTTGAATATAAATTTTTAACCAGCATATGAAACATGCTTTGTAGAATATGTTTTGCAAAAATAAAAAGAAGCAAAATAGAAAATTTTATAGCTATCCGATCTTATCACGATGGTGACTATATATATATATATTAATATATATATATATGTGTGTGTGTGTGTGTATTACATATATATGGACTTTCATAATCAAGCATAAAGACAAAAATCAGATCCAAGCAGTGATTCATTTTAAGGTAGAATTAATTTGTTTCTTTAACCTTTATTTTCAGAGGGGGTAAACCCACCATGCCAGGGCCTCCTTTTGGTACGAAATCTAAAAGTGATATATACATCACTAGATTTGTCATTGAATCAAAACGAGTGAACCTATTTTGATAGTCCTTCATGTAATGAAAGAGGTCCCGATAAAAGAGCCCTGTTTTTGGTACAAATTTGATGTCAAAGTCATCTAAAAGGAATGTGCCCAAGCTGCTGCCAGAGGCTCTCAGGCATAGCAGTTCCGACCGTAAGCTTCTGGAAGTGGCTTGCCAGAGATAATGAATAGTCAAGCTCATGATGAGCACAATCCTCTGTATGTGGAAGTTGTACGATTTGTGGTTCATTTGTGGGTGTGTCTGCATTTATGTTCTCAGATAAAAGATCTAGAGGATCAGCTGATGTCGAGTGAGGCCAAGTCAGACATGTTACAGCATTCACTCAAGGACAAGTCTGCACAGTTACAAATTGAGCTGAATAATAAACAGGTGAAGGAATTTCTGTTGCTGGCAGATTGTTGAAAGATGACACTGTTGACGGGTTTTTTACCTCTCACTTTAAAAGTGAAGTCATACTTTGTAATGGCTCTAGGAGCAGGCACAGATCTTTTTATAGAGATGGTTTGCAAAACTCTGATCAAACGAAAAAGAATAGTATTTGGAAATGTCTTGTTGAGGTAGGGAAATTTCTTTCTTAGTCTTGGCTATTGTATGTCCCTCCAAACGATATCTTTAGATAGTTTGTTATAATGTAAATTTAGCTTCAAAGATAATTTTGCAAGTTCCTCAAAACAACTGTATCTGTATCACATTATGGTAATTTGAACAAAAGTAGATAGTGTCAGTTCAAATACTTAAAATTTTACATGGTTTGAATACTGTTTACTGCACGAATACAGTTTTAAAAATGTTTTGATGGTTAAAAAGAAGGATGTCTTGCGTTCAGCCTGTGCACCCCCTGGGGCTTTGTCACAATAATTATTCTTTATTCCTTCCAATTGATATTGAAGTTTGGTGTTTAGGTGGTTAGCGGGTGCTGTGATGTGGCTTCCTGCTTCTTTTCTATCAAACATTTGTCGTCCTTTTCTCTCCTTCCCCCTTTTCTTTGTATAATACTCTTTAGTAACACCTCTGATCTTCTGCACTTAATGACCTCTTTGTGTTGCAAATGCGCTGAAACTTTTACTAAATCTAAACTTAAGAAGTTCTGTAACTCTCTTTCCTGTTGTAGATGGAACAGACACTGGCTAGTGGGTTCCTTTTCTTAAACACCCTATATATTGTTGTTAGAAGGATGGCAGACTTGGAATTCATACTGTCAAGCAAAATCATTCTCTTTCAGGTTATTCTGGCTCCTGATTCTTCACTTTAATATTGTGTTGTCTTTGTCAACAGAGGATTCAAGATGATCTGAGTCAAGTGCAGCAAGTAGCTGAATGTTTGGATGACCAGTCTAAGGAGAGTTCGCAGCACCTTTCACAGTTTCTGCAATTTGTAAACAGGTAACTGGGCCAGTCATCAAGGAATACCAGGGATTATGGCGGAAAATCAGAATCAATAAATCACTCAGTCTGCTCAATTTTGTCAGCTTCAAGGTTTGGGTTTAGTTTAGGATATGGGTTTGGAGAGTTTGTTGGCTTCATGCCAGGTTGTAATATATCGTCGACCTTGTGATAAAACTGACTAACCCCAGCGAGGTAAATTTTACAGGAGAAGGAAAAAACTTTTATTTCAAAACAAAAGTACCTAAGGGTAAACCAATGCTTTTAAACACCTATAAAAACACTTTACCAAAACACTGTAGACCTTTTTTCTTTTTAAAAATCACTTTTAATGAAACTGCGTGGGTTAGACAGTTGTGTCGCTCAAATTTTTGCGGATAAAACCGACCAACCCTCAATTTTGTGGGTTGGCCAGTTTTATCAGGAAACCACCGCTGGCTTTGAGTGAAGCCAAGCCGCACTTTCCGGTAACGTATTTGATCTGTTGTTTCAATTGTCGAGATCTTTTGTGTTACATGTATCATCATTATCATCATCATCATCATCATCAGAAAAAGAAGAAGGAGGAGGAGGAGGAGGAGGAGGAGGAAAAGAAGAAGAAAAAGAGGGATGATGTGGAGGAGGAGGAGGATAAGGAGAAATAGGAAAAGGAGGAGGAGGGGAAAGCAGAAGACGAAGGAAGAGAAGGAGGACGATTTTATTGCTACCAACTTACTATCAGCTGCTGTCATTTCAGTGCTATGGAGTCAATTCGGGCAAAAACGGCAGTCACAAAGTTGAAAATTTACTAGAAGTAGAAGAAGCAGAACACAGCAATGGGTCTATTAATTACATTTGAAGTAAAATAACAGGAGGTTCGAAAGGTAAGGGAGAACAGCTACAGCAACAACAACAAAAGCAACCTGTGAAACAACAACAGTAGTAGCAGCAGCAGCAAGCCTTTAGAATTTATGACAATGTCTGACATGGTACTATTGGCACTTGGTGGCCATTCAAAGGCCTGGAAAAAAGTAGTACTAAGAAAGAAATGAAAGCAGAAAGCCACATAAAAGCTCCGCTACCTCAGCAATGGTTTGAGTGAAGTTGGTTACATAATAATATATAATTATTATACAAACAGACTTTGTAAGCATCAAAGAATACACCAACTTTTTTCAAGGTGCGTGGCTTGACCACAACTACGTTACTGAGTTTTCTCAACAATAGAAGACCATGTCCGTCTCACTCTGTGTCCTATTGCTATAACAAGGCAATACGACAAAACATCACCATTGTTTTGAAAGACTCTACAATAATCGAATTTGACTTGATAGCTTTCAAAGTTTCTTACTGAGACAGTTTCATAGTATTGTGGTAGCATTGTGGTGCGACAGCCTTCAACTCCTGTACATGTTTATAATGGTTGGCAGTTATCTTCAATCTGTCTTTGCAGAGAGGTCCAGCAGTAACCGTCATACATTGGGTGTTCAGCTTTCTTATTGGTCCTTGCAGCGCCTGCCTTTCATCATCAAAGTTCAGCTTGTACTGAATGTTAAAGACTGGAGTGTTCTTTGATGCCTGTAAGTCAGTGTCGGTAGGGTCTCCTGCTTTTCTCCCTGGGCAGATCGTTTTGTACTCTTCGACCTTTGCAAAATCTTTGAGAAAGCTGTGGCCCAGGTACATAACTTCATAGGGCCTGGGGATGCATCTGGCTTGGAGTTGGAGCATGATGTTCACGTATTCCATCGGGATGTACATCAGTGCGTTTTGGAGCGATCGCTCAATAGTGCCATGGACTGAATCCACCTCCATTTGGGTATGGCCCTTGGTGAGAATTTCTGCTCCACTGTGATGTCAAGCTCTTTGGCCAGCGAAGCCATTGCACTCACCAGGGTGGCATTTCTGTGTTGGTAGTAGCACCAATCACTGCAGATGATGAAGTGGTTGAAGTCGGTCACTTGCGATCTGAGGTAGTGAGTCAAACATGATGAAAACTGTAGGAGCTCAGACCACCTTCACTTTCATCCCAGACATATCATCTGGCGTCTCTAGTGGCAAGATCCTAAATCGTAAAATTATGTACAGCCAGTTTTGTTTTATAATATAAGGCGGGTGTCAGTGATGGTGCCAGGAGGACGCACTGGATCTCCATATAAAGGACACACACATTTTTCTCTGGGTTCAATGCAGCCTCCTTGTCCTTCCTATTGATGAGCTATATATTCTGTTTCTGTGAGGTTTCCAGACTGACTCGAAACTGGTGCAAATGTCGCACTGGTCTTTCTTGGTTGAAAGTAAACCCAAATTGGTTTTTTTTAACTTTTGGCAGAACACTTGAAAGCTCAATGTTTTTTTTCTTTCTCTCTGCACATTTCTCTATGTATACTCCATGAAGATCTGGTGTTTCCTGGATTGTCATCTGCAGACAGGGGGATATCTTCGAAAGTTTGTCAAAAATTACTCTTTTTGGAACAACTTGTCATCCTTGGCTTTCTCGTGGTGGGCATGATGTGTTCTTGGGGGGGGCTCTTGTTTTTTTCGGAGAAGACACTATTTAAATAAACCAGTGGGTCAGGCCTGTAGTGTTCATGAAGATTGTTTAACAAACAGGTATTCTTTGACCATTGACTCTTTTAAGTGGTATTGAAGGGTGTAATTTCTCCTTGGGTTTACACTTGCCGTGTAAGATTTCTTTTTGTCTATCCTGTTTACCATGGCATACACATAGGCTCTTTTATCTTTCCAAGAGAGTGACCAGTAATGTCATTGCATTTGTACCAACCAGTTTACAACTGCAAAGGACGTTAAGTCCACACCCAGCTCGCTTTGTGCGTTGACAGTGGAGAGGCATTCCCAGTTCTTTCAACCTCTTCCTTTTGTTACCCTTCCAATCGTTTTCATGCCGTGTCCTTTTTGCAGAGATCAAAGATGACAAAACGGTTGTAGGATCAGCTGATGTGACGTTAGCCTGGTCATGTTAATCACTTTCCACTGCGCTGAGGGTCAGAGGTGACGCAGCAAGCGTGGCATCATTTGATGGAAAATTATCGCGTTATGTAAGTTAGGGTTTGATATAAGGATAAAGCATTATATTATGACACTGAGGAAATAATCTATACAAAACACAAACGAAATGAACTTTCAAAGAAAGTCGAAAGATGTTTCAATAGGTAATGACTGCAATAAACACTGCAAATGAAAAAAAAGAAGCACTTAAAAAACAATGAACGTTAGGGGCTGACGATGTGCTGGGCAGGTCCCACATTTTTTTTTGGGAGTAAGCTAGAAAAGAATGAAAAGCTATTGACTTCGTCCATTCAATTGCGAAGGAAAAAATGATTAGGAGAAGAGGCAGTAGTCCGAATAGGGGAAAATGCCTTCATAATTCGGTGACTTTCCAGTACAAAGACAAAGAAGAACACGAGGACAGGAAAAATAGTTTCATATAAAACGAAAACCTTGAAGATGCATTTGAAATACCAGCATTGTCATGAGATAAAACATTCTGTGGGAACAGAGGGGAGTTTTAGTCATTAATAACATTATCAGAAGCATTGAAACGAAGAAAAAAGAGGAAACAACCAGATCTGTTTAACTCCCCAATAAAACCAACAAGAAATATTACACAAATATTCCTTTTTGGAGAGCTCCCACGGTTACGTGAGCAAATTCTGTACTATTACAGGTCTGAATCTGATGTCAAACGAAGTCTGGAGACGAGTCGAAGCCGGGGTTAGTCGGTAACGTAGCACGTGGCCCCTCATTGTTAGTGCGACAAAAACAGCCAACTCTCATTCCCTCCCTCGCAGGTGGGATAGTCGAAATTATCGGGCTAAAATCTAATGGGTGCCGGGTTATACGGTTTTATTTCTAATGTTTTAAAGACATTTCTAGACAACGTTTTGATCTGTCTTTTGGTGAGCAGATGAAATGGACAATTTACTATCGATAGGGCCAATAAAAATATTTTTGATATTTTGTGGGTTAGTCGGTCTTATCACTAGGCCGACGATATGCTTGTCTGCTACAATAACTTTGCTTTAAAATTTAAAAGAAAAAAAAATGAGATCGTCAGATATATTTGAAGAAAAAAGAACACTTTTGAAAGTCCTTAGTTTGTCTTAGTTGAGCAGGTGATGGTTTCATAGTTACACAGCTGCCGAGTTTCAGGACCAGGTAATAATTAGGGGAAGTGTTTTAATTTCATAATAGATTATTGCAAATTGGATGGCATCTGTTTCTCTTACTCTGTATTCCTTCATAGTGTCTTTTTGATGTAAGACATTCACAGAAGCCATTGGTTGAACTTTTCAGTTGATCAAGTCACTGTTTATATCATGTCAAGCTTTATATCTAAAAATATTTTGAGGTCAAAGTTATGATTATGTCCTTCTCACAGTCCAGTTGATATCACTCTATGTTTGCAAAGGGAGAATTTAAATTGAGTCTGAGGTGTGCTCTTTGGTAAATATTCCTGACCAAGCTATAATGTCATTGGTTTGCCTCTTCTATGTTGTCCTCTTCTTTTAAACATAGAAAGTTTTGTTACAGTTCATAATCTCACTGCTACAATTCCAATTCCCCAGGTACGACAAGAAAAGTGCAGAGATCATGAAGACTTTGGAGGAGAAATGCAGTTCCCTCAAAGCTTTTGGCCAGAGAGTTTCCTTTGCTGCTAGCCGAATGGAATATTTGAAAGGTGATTTGTACTTTTAGTGTTATTGTTCAGCACACATAAGGGAACAACTAGACAAACTGGTACTTTTAAGCATGTTGTACACTTTTTTCACCTGTAAAAATTTGAAATTTGAAAACTTGGGATGTTGCAGGGCTAGAAGTCAAATATTACATAAAGGTAACACCTCTGTTGTCATCTATGGAAAAGACTGTTAAAAACAGTTCTCTTTTAACAATAGAAAATAGTCTGTTGACTGAATGGCTAATTTAAAAATGTATATAAGGTGGTTTTGTAAACTGTGAACCTTTTCTTCTGTTGTGTTTGATGAGTTTTAAAGGGAAATGTTGGAGGAAGAGTGGGGGAGGCAAAGGGATGTCAACTCTTTATTTTTATAGAATTTAAAAAATTAAATGATTAGCTATCTTTGTTATCTTGAGGTAAAATTGTTGTATTCCCATTTTATTGCAATGTTTATTTAAACTTGCTGTTGTTTTTTTTCACAGCTCAGTTCATAAGGAAAGCAGCTTTCACGAACACTTCTGGCACTCAGAACGATTCTAAGAAATCTTTGTCTGTGTCAAGGGCTGATGAGGACATGTCCAGGTAGCCTATGATGTTTTCATACTTATCTTGATAAGTTTCCCTTATTCTCCGTCGCTCTGAACCTTTTGTCTGTAGTCTGTTAGTGCCTGAGCTTTGGATGATGTTTGGCTATCATTTCTCTAACCTACATGCTTTCATGGAGCTGGAAAAAATATGAAGGTATTCATATGTCATGTTGAAGTCAGTTTTGTTTGCATTGTATGTTAATGTGTCGTGTTCTGGCTTTGTTTTCTTTAAACCCTGCTATGATATAGTGGTAGGGCTCTTCATATTTTCATAGAGGACTTTACTTAGAATCTCATATGGCGTAAGTATTTTAATGAGGATCTCGAGCTGTCTACTAGAATGCTGTGTCCCATTCAGCCTTGTTTGGCTTGGTCTGGCAGGGTCTAAAGAGCACAGCTTTTGAATGATCGTATTTATGTTGACTGAGTGTAAACGGTTAACAATTGTCTGTACAGTTTACTCAGATCGGCTTTATGTTGGTGGCCCTTGTTCAGAAGTTTTTTTTAGTTCTTCAAGTTTTACTTTGTCCTAATATGCATTTTGTATGGCAGTGTATGTCCTTTTAAATGTACTATATTTGCTTTGTTTACAGTTTAGGTTCTCCATTAGTTGAGTTGTTATGCTTGACTACAATAAAGGACATTCTGATTTCAATCCCTAATGGGACATTCTTGAGCTTGAGTTGCTTGAGAGGTCCCACCTTGCAGTACCATACCTTGTCTGACCTTTTCAAATGTAAATGTGCTCCAATAAGTTCCTGAAATTTTGTTTGATGGAGATGAAATGTTTCATTTCAATTATTAGTGGAGCCTTTGGAACTGTCTATTCTATTTTCTTTTTTCAATGTTTCTGTTTTCCTATTCTGCCAAAATCTGGCATTTATCTGCTTGCTCTCATTTAACATCAAGTTCAACAATGAAACGCTTTCAATAAGTTGTTTTTTTATGAGAAATTTGTTCTTTTATGTGTGATGTAGAGACAGTGAGGACCACTTGTACCAGGAGCTAGAGCGTGTGATGCGAGAGAGAGACTCGCTGGCCACTCAGGTGAAAGAGGACACCAGCAAGTGGTCACAGCGTCTCACACAGACACAGACACAATGTGAGTACTGGACTCTCTGTCTCCTCTCAGACTTGTGTTGAGAAAGGGAGCAATAACAATATACTTTGGATATGTCTGTAAACGCTCAGCTTTTATTGTTGGCAACATGCAATGTTTCCAGACTTAACGTTCAGTAGAAGGTGATAGGTGCCTTATGCTCCTCTCTTCTACTCTTTGTTAATGTCACTTTTGCTTTAATCTCCTTCTTTAGAAATTATGTCCTATATAAAGTGAATGTCACATACCAAAGACTTACACAAGTTGGATTTCTGCTCTCGTACTTTTTCAGTGTGGCTCTTTAAGCCCCTTCCCCCCCCCCTCCCCCGCCCACACACACACATACACCCATGTTTATATTTCTGTCTGTTTGACCCTTTGACCTTAAGATACGTTTGTTTTAGTTATCTCACCTCTACCCTAAGAGAAGACTTTGTCTTCAAGAAATGTTTGACTTGTCTGGCTGAATTCAATTTAGGTCCTTTTGAAGTTACGAGTACTTGCTGCCCCTCCATGGGACACCAGAAAGAACAGGGAACTAATCAAATGGAGGCTGCTATCTGCTAATTAACAACCAAATGCTTTGATTTCAGTGTCAATTTTCAATAGATTGAGCTAGAAAGGGATGTTAGTAATACTCTGTGCATTCTGTTTTGTACTTTGCTTGTGGTCATCTTTGGATTTGTATTGGCTCGTATTATGAGGGTTTTTCTGAGAATGTGTGGAATTTTAATCATAAACTGAATTTTATTAATCTCTTGAAACTGAAATTTTTTCAGAGAAGGACTAACAGAAGTGGAAAGTGCTTTTCCAGGTTTATATTTCATATCCAACTTTAAAAAAGAATCTTCAGCTGGCTCTTATTGTATTAATTTGTTTTAATTAGTTGTTATGTTTTATTCCTTTGTTTATGAAACTTTTTTTTTTCCTAGATCGCTCGGAAGTTAGCACTTTGAAGAGAACCGTGGAGGAATTAGAGTATGACATACAACAAAAGTCTAAGGTATGCTTCCTACTACAAAATACGTTTACTGGAATAGCACCTGATTTTCCATTCGACTTGAGTGATATAATTTATGTGCTTTCTATCTGTTATTACTGATTGACTTGTCTGTTACCTTTACTCAGAAAGAATTTTGTTGTCAGTATTTATCTCTGATATTAATCTACTAAAAGGATGAATTACTTTCATAACAGTTAATATTTTCTTTGACTTGAACATAGCAGTGTGTATCAAGGTGGCTGCTGATTACCAAAGGCAACAAAAAACAAAATCCTGCTTCTGTTGTCACATATTTAATTTAACAATTTAATCACTGGTCTCTGAAGTCAATAATGTTGGACACACGCACATTTTATCAAAGTAATATTCATGTTAAAAGTTGACAACATAATGGAATGGAATGGCTGAAGAAAAATCATGAAATATTTTTCAGACATGCAGTCAGCTCACAGATGAACTGGAAACAATAAGAGAAAGTATGAGGGAAAAAGATGACACTATAGCACAGCTGCAAGCTGAACTTGAAAGGCATGCTAAGGGTATTGAAACAGGTAAGGCTCTATATTAATTACATTTATTATGTTTTCTTTCTCCAATGTGTTTTCACTTTCTCAAGCTTAAAATGCTAATATTATCATTGTCATGATCATTATTATTATTATCATAATTCAGGTAGCCCTGTCCTTTGTGTTACTTTTTAGAAGGAATCACACACTCTTGAAACTTCAAAATTTGAACAATGGCGGCATTCAATATTTCTAAGAAGGGGACAAAGCCGGGTTTGCATCGCATTACATCTGCCAATGATCTGCTTCATCAATCTGCATCATTCTATTACATCTTGTTCTTTTACTAAAACAGCACCCTTGATGTGCATAAAATAAATGTCACCTCAAGGCTGAACCAAGTGGTTCTTGTTTGAACTTCGCAAGTGTAACGCTTACTCAGAGTTTAAGGGCACATGTGTTCAAACTCTTTGGGAGTGTTGGCAAATATCAAGGGTGTTAAGTGCATTGTAAATTTTTTTGTGGCGTTCTTTTCTGTACAATCTCTTTGCCCCTTAAAGAGAACAGGAAATAATATAAGACCTGGATGTTTATTGCACAGACTTGGGGGAAAAAAGTGTGATTAAGTTTAATATACCGGCTGTTGGCTTTGGTGAAAAATCTGTGTGATAACTTTTAATGTGTGTTTTAGTTGGTGGTTGGTGGGGCTTTAATGTGTGTTTTAGTTGGTGGTTGGTGGGTGCTATTTGTGTGGTGTACTCCGTCAGCTTCTATTTTTGTGTTACTGTTGCTCTAATTTGTTCTAAATGAAATGTGGCCTGTCTCAACATGAATTTCATTACTCCACTAGTAGATGGGACTTTTGTCCCCCTCTGTTGTCTTTGTTTGTATCTGTTTCTTTTTCCTTGCACTGAATGACCATTACAATGTCAATGTCCTCTTTACTCAGACTCTGACTGCCCTTTGCTGTCTTGCCAAAAATTACACCTCAGTGACTATTGACTATTTCTATGACTGTCACAGTATTGACGGATCAGCACCTGAGAGATGAGGCTGAGTACTCTAACAGACTGGCTGAGGTGGAGAAAAGACTGAATGAGTCGAAAAGAGAGCATGCTAAAGCAGGTGCTGTGTAACTCATTTTCTATACCCTAGAATTTGACATTGTAAAATCAACGGTCCATTGCAGAATGGTCTATTCTGGTATTACACATAACTGTTTGATGTCTAGTTATACAAAATAACTGGTAGGAAATAGCTTTGCCCTCAGAGGCTAAAGCAGGGGACTTCAATTCCTCCACATTTTCATAGTCATGAAAAATAAAGAAACGGAACAGTTTTCTCGATCTCTCTTAAAATAAGATTTTCCGGAGATGGCCACTTTATAGCTAACACTGCATATCCAGTTGAGCGCTTTTTATTAACACATTTTGTTTATTGTAAAAATTGTACAAAGTATTTCTTTTTAAGTTTTAGCAATTTTTTCTTTTACAGATGAATCAGATAGATTGAGAGTACTCTTAATCGTATGCTGTCCTCATTTAATTCTGTTTAGTGGTCCTTTTGAGTCCGTCTGATTCTGTTTCTCAAACTTCCCCAATCTTTCATCCTCTTTCCAGGTTTTTGTCCTCTTCCTTCTCCTGTTCCAGCTTCCCCCGAACATATATTCTCGTACCTGCCTATCCTTTGAACCCTCATGCACATTGAAGAGCAATAAACTGTCAACAGAAAGATAGAAATGCTTCCAAATAAGGTACAAAATGCTCAAGAAAGATGAAGTGTTTCAAATAATGTAAGGATGCAGAAATGTCAATTTAGAAAATGTTCATCTTCTGATAGGTTTCCTAAAAGCCTCTCACATTTGCCTAAATGCTGTTTCTATCCTGATCGTTATAAAGTATTACTTAAAGCAAAATGATTGCAAGGACAACAGATCATTCAATTCACCCCAATCTTCAGTGGTCAGCCTAAGGCAGCTTGAGCGCAACCATGCCCGAGAACAGCAGCGGAGTCAAGAGCTGCTGCGCACAACAGAGGAACACTTAGGTCGCCAGATACAGCAGCTGCACACACAGCTTGTCAGTGTGGAAAAGGAGAGAAATGTTGTCATGGTGAGCAGTTCAGAAGTGGACTTTGAACTTACATACACATGTATAATATATATAAGGTCATAAGATTCTGTTACAGTATTCAGCCCTTATTTGTACTGAGATTATGTTTCTCATGGTATTATTTAGTTAAGGGAAAAACTTTCATCCGAGGCTCCTTCGATTTTCTGTGAAGAAACTGGTACATGCATTATACAGAAAATCGCGGTATGAGATTTTTTTGCTGGATGAATTGGATCATCATGCTGTTTAGGGATAACAAGGGGAGCTTTCTTGACCCTTGTTATATGTGTCTTTTCATTGTTAGTATTGATATAATCTATTTGTGGAGAAATTTAGCTGTTATCATACTCTCTCAATGTTAATTACGGCCCAACAAGAGGTATGTTAGTGCTGCTTTTAGCAGTCTCTTTCTGAATGTAAATCTGAAATCTATAAATCCCATCGGGTCCGTTCGTCTTGCAGGCAACATTGAGGCAAGAGGGTCTTATCAGCAAGCTGAAGACTGACCGAGGAGAGCCAGCAAGACTGACCCTTGAGGAGGTGGACACAGCCCTTCGGGGCATAGTGGAAGGGACAACACCCACTGGTAGGATGAGATGCTTTGAATCACTTTTTTTGTTTGATATTTGGATAAAGACTGCCGAGACGAGGGAAATGATAGAAAAATAAAGCAAGACGTTATGCTTTATGAAAAAAGGAAGATGGCTCTTGATGCTCTGTAAAAAAGCGTAGTATAATGCACCTCCATGAACAGCTCATAATTTGATGAGAGAAAGAAAATAAAATTGCTTCTCTTCTGGTTTTATTAGCGAGATTGTTTTCGCAATGTGGTAATCACCTAGCAATGAATGAAAAGTCGTTTTGACAGTTTTTTTTCCTTTATAGATGATGAGGGCTATTATTTCTTGCTAAAAGACAAGTAACCACCCATGTAAAAGCCATTGTTCCAACATTGTTTAACAACTTACATTAAGTTTTGGGCCCTAATCACTTGACTACTAGGAACCCAGTGAGATGGTAGAAGGATGGGAATAAAGTAGACTTTCTGTCCTGACCATGTCACATTTTACTTGTAATTTTGGGGGCTTAAAATTTTTTAAAATATTTGTTAGCGACATGCATTCATTGTGCATTATGATCACGCATTCATTCCTATTAGCTGTAAAAGAGGCATTATCTGCAACACAGCTTAATGTTTAAATTCATAAGGCTTTGTGATGTCAACTTTGAATTTTGGCTGGAAATAAGCAGAGCAAAAAGAGCTGACAAAAATATGTGTGCAAGAGACTCAGAGAGAGTGTGTGAGTACACATGTTTCTTTAATAGTTAAAGTAAAAAGAGGATGAATAGGTGCATGATTTTGTTTCTGTGTGTCTTTATGTGTGTTATGTGTGTGTTCGTCCATGTGTTTACTGTGGGCAGAATAGGTTTAAAGTAACCAGGACAAAAAGCACATAATTACTACAATGGTAACATTGGCAAACTTTAGAAAACTAAATAAAAAATTTAAGCAGCCTGAAAAGAGAAACAAAAAATGTTGTTCCTTAAAGTGTTGATATCATTTTATTTTTTGCTCCATTCACAGGCGAAGTGCACTTTGATTTTCTACACAAGGACCAGAATGAAGAGGACAATGAAGCTGATGAAAGTCGGGAGACACTGACTAAAGACAGTGGTCAGATGGAAGAAGAGGACTTAATGCCTTCTCAGCAGTCACATGGTAGCACTCCAGTTTTAGTATTTAGTGTTTATGGATTTATTTGCGCAGTAGAATGTATGTATGTGTTGGAGTGTGTACATGTATATGTTTGCATGTGTGTGTGAGTGTGTGTGCGTGTGTGTGTGTGTCTGTGTGTATGTGTGTGTGTTTGTGTGTGCGTGATGTGTTGGTAGTGTGTGTGCGTGTGGTCTCGTGGTATTAAGTTCTATGTTGTGCTTGAGCACACTCCTATGCGTTGAATGCATGTGTTTTCGTAGCCATTTAGATGTCTATCTATGTCTGTGTAAGTATGTATGTATGTGTCAGGTTTTAGAACAAGAGCTGGAGAGAAGGATTTATTTTTTGGATACTTTTCTTATAGTGTGAAGGGTTTGCCTGTATAAATAATGTATACATATGCATAAACATGTTCTATAATGTCATTTAAAAAATTATTATGGTATCTATGTTTTCATGGTCTTGGCCTGTTTATTGAAGAACTTTCATCCCAGGCTTGGCCATTTAGGTTTTGATTTTCTGTGAAGAAACTAGAGCATGTATTACTCAGAAAATCCTGGTCTGAGTGCATATATCTAACAGCTTTTTTTCAAGGAAATTGTGCATGAGCTTATTCTATTACTTGATTACTAAGGCAAATCATTGTTGGTATTCTCTTATTTTCTTTTCTGGTGTCTGTGGAGTAATGTTTAGGCTCTTTATTATTGAACATAGAAGACATGGGTTCAGATATTGGTTGGGGGGTTTTTGTATCGTGTAATTTTTTTTGCCTGCTGGGTTGTTATTTTTATCCCTCTTGGCTTCGGTCGGCCCCAACAGGAACAGTTGATAAGGGTCTACGTCACTTACAATTACTTACAGTCTCTCATTTTCTTTGCCAGTAATAATTATGTACTGATATTTTGTATTTGTCCTTTTCAGAGCCCGTGGAGAGGGTTTTAGAGGATTTGAAGTCCCTAACAGCTGCCATATTTGATGATGATGAAGAGGAGGAGGAGGGAAGGAAAGAACATGCTTACAAAGGTCATGGAAGTCAAAAGCAACAACTTGTAAAAGACGGGAGTCAGGAGGATGATGAGGATTTAAGTGAAAATAAGTGATATCGTGATATGACTTGTGCAGTATGAGTGCATGGCTGTGCATGTATGACATGTTAACATGTTTGAGTGTGTGTGTGTGGGTGTGTGTGTGTGTGCATGTGTGTGTGTGTGTGTGTGTG
>NW_004797819.1:102343-105669 GCF_000002075.1 Aplysia californica
TATGTTTGTTACTCTCTTGTAACACCTCTAATCTTCTGGCGCTCATATGACCTTATGCAGTTGCGAGCACCGTAAAACCTCTACTAACTTCGAAAATAGGAAACAGAAGAAAGAGACACAAGAATGCACGTGGTCAATTGCAGGCCAGAGATAGGCATTGTCAGTGCTTTGTTTGCCTACGTGTATCGCATCAATAGGCTTACACACTGTGTATATTGACTTTATGGTAGTGATTGTACTTCTGTCGTGCATTATTTGGTTGTTCAGGCCCATTGTCTCTTTGAAATTAGTACAAATAGGCCTTACACATGAGCATGTGATGTGACATGAGCATGTGATGTGTTTTATGAAGTCTCTGTTATTGCTCTTTCTCACTTCTATTGCTTAGTTCAGAGGACACTGCAGTATGCACCGGTACCTGTGGTGTAGCAGTTAGGTGCTTTGCTGTCACTAGCAGGAGACCCGAGTTCGATTCCTGAGTGGAGAGAATTTCTAGAAGTATCTCCTTTTTTATGCTGAGATGTTTTATGCCTCTCAGCCCAGGTTAGCCCTGACAGGCAAGGTTAAGAGCCTGTCTTTAATTATCTAATTTGTGTCGATGGAGGCGTAAACACTATATTAAAAGGAAAAGAATTTTACTGTGCGGAGAGACCAGGGAGACTGTATGATTGAAAACGTAAACATGATGTGTGACAGAAAAAGATGTTTTGGTGTATTTTGTAATTGGCAAAAAAATGTGATATTTATTGCTATGAGAACGAAAGAGTGATCAGATGGAGCAGCTGTTGCTATTAATTACTTCTCCTTCTTCTCGATCGCATCACCTTGAAGTCTGGTATCTGTCATAAATTGGGCCGTCCTGCTAGTTCATCTGTCGGCCCGTATAGCTTCTCTTGTAGTGTCAGTGGGGTTGGCCACGTTTCCTGTCTTAGGGTTCTGTGTGTCTTGCAGTGTTGAAGGATGTGTTCAACAGTTTGGTCCGCCTCTCCACACTGGCATTTTGGTGATTGTACTAGTTTAAAACATCTGTACATATGTTGTCTCAGTCTTGTGCATTGTGTCCTTAGTCGGAAGATAATCACTTGTTCTTGGCGGGACAGCTCATGGTAGCTATCTGGTGTCTGAGGTGCTTTAAATAGTGTATTTGTAATAGTTTTTATTTTTGTGTAGTTAACGCTGTTGTCTGGTTGCTCTTTCTGTGCTCCTAGTTTAGCCATCTTGTCTGTCTGCTCATTTCCTAAGACACCACAGTGGGATGGAATCCACTGCAGCATGATCCTCAGACATGGGATGTCCTCAATTACTTTTCGTAGCCTTGGTAGTTTGCCGGCTGTGATTGCCTGCAGTACTGACATGGCATCTGTTGGGAATACTACTTGGCTTTGGGGGTCTACCACATTCTTGATGATGTTTGCTGCATGTATTAGAGTCTCCGTCTCTGCTCTGTAGTTTGTACAATGTCGCCCTGTTGGGACTGCCTCTGCTTGTCGTCATCCATTTGGGAACTGTACGTACTCTCCGGCTCCTCTTTTCTCAGCATTAGCGGCAGATCCGTCTGTATAGATCCTTATCCATGCTTCTCGTGGGTATCTTTGTTCAAGCATGGACAGGGTGAGAGACTTCTTGCTCAGGTTGCTGTGGTCATCTTTTGTGGTGAACATAGGAATGGACGTGTGTATAATTATGTTCTATTAATTACTAGTGTTGTAGTTTCGATTGAAAGAACAAAGGGAATATTTCCCGTTAAATTGTTATGTACTGTACTGGTGATTAATTAAAAAATTTTTTGTGTGTATTTAATGTTTTTGTAATGATTTCAGAACGCAAGTTTTAGATTTTTGTACTGAGATGTTTCTTTTGATACCCCAGCTATGCAAATTGAGTTAATAAATTAATGTCCAATAACGTGTTTTTTGTTTTAATTAGTTTTACAGTACTTGCAACACAAATGTGTCAAGTAAATCTAGTGTCTGGAGATTACACGCTGTGTTGGCTTCAATTAGAGTGTGTTTCTTACTGGTGTTTCAACATACCTCTAAACTATAACTTTGGTATGTGTAACCTGAACCACTTGGACATAGACCTCCTATTGATCGTACTGGTTTTTACTGAAGTACCCAGCAAGTGATGGCATAGACCTCTAAAGGTGTTAACGGCTTGACGCAATCCCATGTTTTACCAGACCTCCTTTTTGCTCTAGGTATGACATTGTGAAGAAGATATTCTTCTACTCTTTATTTACAGTTTGACCATTGCCGTTTATGGTCAGCTTGGAAAACTAGCTCACCCATTCATAGCAGTCGTTTAGCTGGAATTTCGGGAAGTAACACTAGTTTTAATTTAGTATAATGAATTCAGATTCTTACTTTATAATCTGTGAATTTTCGATCTTATATATGTGTTTCAAGAGTTTTTGAAGAAAAAAATGGAACAACAGTTTATTTTTATGAATCATGAGTTGCAAAAGACAGCATTTAGAAAGAAACAGTTAATTATTGATTTTGAAGCTATTTGTTCATAATGGAACAAGGATAAGTAGGTAAAGAAGTCAACCTGTACTTTAACTGAAAGAGATATGTTCATCTATACGACATGTAGCTTTTTTTTTTTACCACAGTGGATATTTCCTGATGTATGGTCTCTTAGTGTGTTAACTGTATTTGAAAAAGGTTTAATTTTCATTCAAATGAGCCTCTCGTAGCAAAGGCAGTAACACAGCTTTTTCGGTACTTTCACACACTGCCGAAATATGATGAAATAGAAAATCTTTCCAGAAATCACATTAAACTACTTTTTCATTTCAGTTAAAAAATACTAAAAGCAGCTTTGTAACTGGACGTATAGTGCCATTTAAAAACGTTTAATATCCATTATGGTGGTCAAATACATGAATATCGTAAGGTTTTGTCTTCCTGCCCAAATGAGATGCACTCTACTTCTCCCCAGCCTTTATTGACCACTATTCGGTCTGTGGTAATAGATAGCATAGCATTTTTAGCATTGGTATTAATCTGCAGCTTTCTTTTATCACAACAGTTGTGTGTGCAGTGGAATCGTCGCCCTTTGTGAGGGGACAACTCTCCCCGGTCCCACTCCTGTACCTTGGTGTTACTGTAACCGTAGATCTACACATCAATATCATAGGCCCCAACATGTATTATACTCTACGAAAACTAGGTAACATTTTGCACTCTCTGAATTGAACAACGATCTCTTGATTAAGACATTTTTATACTGCTGGTAGAATAAAGGACAGAAACTTGTTAGTCTCTCTCTCTCTATCTCTCACTCACACACTCTCTCTCTCTCTCTCTCTCTCTCTCTCT
>NW_004797819.1:107942-109422 GCF_000002075.1 Aplysia californica
AATAATGAAAAAAAAATAGTAAGTAAATGATAAAAAGTTAATGATGATATCGTTGATGGCGATGACGATATGAAAGAAGGAGACAAGGAAAGACATGAAGAAAACATTAACAATGTTTTACGATGATAATTACATGTATATTGATAATAACAACAACAAAAAAGAAGAAATTTTTTAAATAGTAATAATGATTAGAAGAAGAAGAAGAAGAAGAAGAAGAAGAAGAAGAGTAATGATGATAATACATTGTATCCTAAAAGGAGGATTAACACAACAACTACATCATCATGACGAGCACTCTGTTAGTTCAGCTGGTATCATGCTGGACTACGAAGCGAATGGCCCTGGTTCAAATCCCAGACTGCCCATTCTTGAACTTCGTTGTTTTGTGAAGTTTTCAAAGCTCTCAACCCATCTTAGTAAGTTCGGTCTTATTGGAGACGAACGTTGAATTCGGAAAGCCCATCTTTTAAATAACCTAATAGTGTTGATAGTGGCGTTGAACCCATACACTTACACTGACGCTCATTATTATAACTTTCAAGCACCATGTTGAATGTATGAAATCTGTGGGAATGGAATGTTCTTTCATAACCGCTGTTGTTATTCGCAGATATGTTGCGCTGGCAAAATTATATGTGCATATTATACACATTATGTATCAGTGCAGTCTAGGTAATGTAAACCGCACTGCGTAAACACATTGTCACGTAGCCTATATCGCTCCCAAGATAAGTATAAAACACTCCGACCACCCGGATTGTAAATGGTCACTTTTAAGGACAAGCGGGCTAACCCAGATTTCGGGGGTTTCCAGAAATCTTGACCTTCACCAAAAGTGGGCATTGCCCTACCTATAGGAAAGTTTGGTTTCATTGGTGTGTATATTTGTTTGGTTATAGAGAAAACTCTCTTTGTATTTTAAAGAAACTGAACTTGTACTTTACTTTTATCCGCCGCTTATACCTTTCTGGGTGTCGCGGGAAGAAAGAGACGTCTCCCTGTCACCAGCCGGAGAGCTTGGGTCAGGATGCCGTTGGTGGTTAATGTTTCCCTGACTCCATCTATCCAGGGCTTTCTCGGTCGCCCTCTAGCCTTGGCCTTGTTGCCATCGAGTTTTTGGATGTAGGCACGTTGTGTTGGATGGTGTGTCGGTAATCGTAGGAGATTTCCGAACCATTTGCTTTTTTGGTGTTGGATGTGATGCATGACACCATTTATTGTGCCCACCACATCCAGAAACTGAACAAGGGGCAAAAACTTTACCTTCGATTTTATCAGAACAGCATTTTTCGGAATAGCCCCCTTGTGCTTAAAAGCGACAAAATGATAAACACACTACGACACACGAGAATAATCATAATAACCTCAAACTTTTTATTCTGTCTTTGGCATGACAGTTGTGAGACACATGAACGAGGCCAAAGTTCAACATAAAACAGATTTTGTCATGCTTTGTGAAGAGCCTTTAAATCTTTCT
>NW_004797819.1:110961-112960 GCF_000002075.1 Aplysia californica
AAAAAAAAAGACACCCCCTCAAACGCGCAGCGCACTTTGCATGCAATGTGTTTCCTGGTGACTGAGTGTTCATGCTGTTTTTTAACGTTAGAATAGATTCAATTGTTTGAGCATAATGGCGATCGGATGCTTATGTATAGATAGAGTAAAGATGATGTGAATTTGATATCGCATTTTTTTTTTCAAAATTACCACTACTGGGAGTTTGATTACGCACAAATGAACTCCCAATGGTGTCCTAATGCCTGTTTCTATTTTTAGTTCTCCTACGATGACCGAACAGAACTTTCAGTCCCAAATAAAGATCTCGCCTATTTCCACTAAATGTTTCAGACTGCGTTAATTAACAGTACACACATTAGTCACCTGCCAACTATTGCTGGCACATTGGTCAGGGGCATGCCTGTCATGAAATCAGGTCTAGTGTGCATCAGTTAGTTTTAGTAGAGGTTTTACGGCGCTCGCAACTGCATGAGGTCATATGAGCGCCATAGTGTGAATCAGACAACAAAAAGTGTAAATATTCTGTGCAGTGAATGTTTGAACACCGCCCATTAAATAAAGAAAGTCAGACAGGTTACTTTGGGTCGTGCTTTTTTCTTTTTTTGAGAGCTTTCAAAGTGATTATTTTCGTCACTCTCCCTGGAGGGAGCGCTGCTAGGAGACGAGCATACCGCTGTTCGTTGGCGCTCAGTGGGGTGTTAATACTGGATTTATCCAAATGCTAGTTCGTACATTTATAAAATTCCGTTAATTTTTTCCCCATCACCAACATTATTTAGTTCAATGCCCCCCCCCCCCAAAAAAAAACAACAAAAAAACAAACAAACCCAAAAACAAACCAAAAACAACAAACAACCCAAAACAAACCCCACCCCCTCCCCCCCAAAAAAGCAAAAAAAGCCAAAAACAAACAAACAAACAACACCCATACCCTAGGCTTATTTTGAAAACCAAATAAATACATGTAATGCAATAAATAAGCTATTATTACTCGTCATGTGGCTAGTTTGGAGGTCGGTGGGTATTCTTTATAAGCAATCTACTCCTTTCATTTCTTTTCAGGATATTCCATTGTCTAGTGCTATTATCCTGATGAATTTTGTCTTAAACTGGGTGTCAATTAAAACAAACCCTCACGCTATGGACATGCCAGTGTCGTCCTTTATCTCAGGTATCCGGTCCGGTATTTCAGTGTCTGTCGTCCTTTATCTCAGGTATCCGGTCCGGTATTTCAGTGTCTGTCGTCCTTTATCTCCGGTATCCGGTCCGGTATTTCAGTGTCTGTCGTCCTTTAGCTCAGGTATCCGGTCCGGTATTTCAGTGTCTGTCGTCCTTCATTTCAGGTATCCGGTCCGGTATTTCGGGAGCGGCTGGGGGTTCAGGAACACGTGTACACAGGAACAAGTCCGCAGCGGAGATATAAAGCGCGTCACGATTGTTACGAATTATGGCGAATCTAGCCAAAAGAGGTTTAGTACCGTATTGAAGAACTTTTGCGGGATCTAGATTGACCAAATCACAGAAAAAATTGCAGAGGGCTTAGTTCTCAAGTATATACATTAGTATAGACTGAACATAATGTGTTTTAACCTCTTCCTTTTGGAGTGTTCTTAACTGGCGTAATTTGGCTGGGTTAATACAAACGTACACATAACAATTCGTTAATCATTTCGAGGCACGAATTCTTATTTCCATTGATATACCTTCTAATGGATTATCTTCTGTCTACAACTTTGAGGTCGAACTTACAATACAATACATATCGCACTACTGCTGAGTCATGTACGGTACTTGAAGTCAACCTTGACCTCCGTCGAATGTAGTTCTACAGTCAATGATCTTCATTGATTTTTTTTTTGGCTATTCATTTACAAAGTACTTTTATCTCGTGCGATAGACCGTGCCAAATTAAACACAATAAACTTAAATATCGGGAAAAGGCTTTTGTGTGAATAGATCAGGGAAGACTGCCGCTCCACCAACCTCCCTCCCCCCA
>NW_004797819.1:113243-117143 GCF_000002075.1 Aplysia californica
ACACACACACGCAATCTAACACACGACTTTAGTGCTGTAAACTACACGACTTTAGTGCTGTAAACTACACAACCGAAAAACTAATGTTTTTATTCATCCATCGTCCAACATCGTACATTGAAATCCTTTCAGTTTCAGACTACTCTTTGCTCTTTGGTTCCTTTTTTTTTATCTCTGAGATGCCTTTCGCAAATAGTGTAGTGATATAGGGAGCGCTGGAGTACCCAGTACTTCACAGTGGAGTGTTGGTTGAGAGGATCTAACATGATAGTATTGTTATAAGGTATCACTCTTTTGTTGTTTTACCTTCTCTTCTAACCAACTGGTTTTACCAAGTACTGTGAAGTTCCATTTTAGATAGAAACACGCAATCGTTTCAGGTGGCTCTGTTGCCTTTATCACGAAAAAAAGGCGATCGAGTCGGGCGATCGGCCGATCCAGCTGTAGTGGGCACCCCACGTTTAACAAGCGATCCTGGGCAAAGATGCCAGTTGGTGTATGTTTGTTAAAGTCGGTTTTGTGGTCGGGAGATGTGATCTTGTATCAAAATGCAGTTGCGAGAAACGTCTTTGAGCTGTTTTCACATGTCATTGTTTCCACAATAATTTCATCAGCATTAGATCTTCATCATGTACGATTGAGAAACCGTCTCAACAGAGAGGGAACGTTACACAAGGTGAATTTTGGATGCTGAACTCCTGGACCAAGGACAGCCAAATAAAGGAACGGAATCCCGGCATGCTCTTCGCACCTGGCCTCAACGTGGAGAACTGGTCAGATACAGACTTCACCATAAGGGACCACCTTGACAGACAGCCCTGATTTTTGAAAAATCAGAAAAAAAGTCAGCAAGGAATGTTTCAAAATTGTTTACTCTGATATTGTTAATGGGTTACCAAAGCGTGCTGCAATGCTTCCTAAAGAGGCAAAACCATCACGTGCTGCATGGAAATCCTCCGATAATTTTAGTCAAATTTGCGGTTTTTTATCGACTTGTGTGCGACACCACGGACATTCCTCAGTTTAAATTTATGGTGCACGTCATAAACAGACGTACGATTTCGAACTGTGCTCACGTTGGTGGCAATATAAGCCACCGTTTGAGCAAAATCCAGTATCGTGCCACCAAGACGAAAGCTGAGAGGCTTTGATCGTGCCAAAGCTATGGCATGGCTGCAGGATGGAGTTGGAGCCCGAGAAGTTATCAGAAGGTTTGCAGTGTCACACTATGTCATTGTCAGCCTGAGGCAGCGCCATCAAGCCACTGGATCAGTCCAAGAATGCCCACGTGCAGGTTGACCCAAGAAGACCACTTGGAGTGTTTGCAAGTGGTCCTTAACTTATGTTGAAGTCTGTAGAAGGTTAATCTTGTAAGGTATTGGTGTGCATTTACACCAATGTGTCTACAGCAGACACGATCCAGAATTAAGACATTTCACGAAAGCAAAAACCCAATGTCAGTATTTCTCTGTGGCCTGGAATTGTCTCCTCAAACTCCAGGGATGATGGATGTGCATAAAACCTGATAATTCAACTCAGTGTGTCCGGCATGACATCCCTGGACCCTAGAGCCCGTTGACCCTCACAGCAGACATATGGCTTGCACCATCCAGAAAACTCTGAAAAAAGTTCAAGCATTTCTGCTCGTAGTGATCCTTCCGGGAACCTAATCCCACAGCAAACTGTAATACCTCTCGAACTGAGATGACAGACTTGCATTAAGGGCAGCAGTTTAGAGCAGCAATGTTGGAGCTGCCATATCAAGAGGCCAACGTCCCTGACTTTCCTTCAAGACCATCAGCTCACGCACATATTATGTCAACAGCTTCCCTCAATGAGGAGATCAGACAGAAGAGAAGCCGCCCCCATCTACGGTTTCATGACTGGTTGCTGTGGTCTTCGTGCACAGTTGGACATATTGCCACCGACCAACACTACAATATGTGCATAGAGTCAGTCGGACCAGACTCTGCTCTCGGCACGTCAGAATTTCGCACTGTCTACACCTCACAGGACAGAGATCTGGCACGAGAGAGCGGACACGAATAATATATCGTGGGAAACAACGACTGACCTGGAGAAAAGGGACCGCATACATCCTACACAATTCGTGGCTTAAGTCTTAATATCTAGTAAGAGAATTGAAATCAATAGTGAAGGTCCCTTTCAAGATACGACTATTTCTCTTGCTGACGAATCCTGAGATGTTCTACTCAGTATTCAGTTGTCAGCCTACCAAGGATGCCTCTCGCTGAACCAACGTTCTTTAAAGGATGAAGCCTTCCTTTCACTCGAGGTGGCGTCGCGGCCTGCGCATAGATGCCATACACAAATCAGGGTCTTGTTTTTTTTTCACGTCTCCATGCCTTCTTTAATTCAACGTACTCTAAGTGGTATCTGTGATGTAAGGGTCTGACGTGAGTTCAAGTCCTTCTTGAGGAAGTCAACTATATCGCGTATCCTCAGCCAGCTGCCTCTGCCGGGTTGGCTCCGACGGGCACGGTCGAAGCAGTCAAAATTGTCCTAAATGAAGTTGATATTGTCTGCAAGGGCGTAAAACAGTAACGATTTCTTATAGCGTATGACAACACGCTACTGTATCAATACCACGCAACTGCAGATAGTTACACTTATCACAGGTAGCTCATACAGTGTGGCCAAGGTCAAGTAACAGTAGTGTGATTGTGACGAACGTCATTGATTTGCGTCATTGGGACAGGATTTTAGACTGGTCTTTTCTCCTTCGGTTTTTTTGTGATGAACGAGTCCCTCCAACTTGTTGAACAGGACGTATAATTTAAACTCGATAGACAGTATCCCATGTGATGGCCGAGTTTCAGGCACAGAGGGAACGATATGTGGCGGTGTGTTGCGCCTCGTACTCGTAGACATGATAATTCAAATTTGTTCATACATTTAATTTAGAAAATAAGCGTTTGAGAACTTTTGAAAAGAGTTACATGTATAACACACAATGAATGGCATCTACTGGAAGAATATTATCCAGTATGAATGCTTCGCAGCTGACCAAAGCCTGTTGTGTCTGTCATACTTCCACTGGTATGTCTGTTGGAAAAGAGATTGGCTACATTACGCAGCTCTCAGTAAAACATGATCAAGTTTATGATTCAGACAAAGAGCTCTCTCTTCATATCATTTAGACAATAACTTGTTGTTAGAGGAAATCCGATATAAATATATATCCTCGAATAGATTGTTCACATTGCAGACAGTCAGTGAAGCTTCATAGCCTGCCAGTAGTTGGAAAGCTCGACAAAATAGATGACAAAATTCCCAAACCGCCGTCACGTCAGGAAGAGAGGATTCCCTCACTGATATCCACAACGAGGTTGGGGTTTTCCATTCCGATCTGCATCTGGAGACAAATATAACTGTACAGTTTGCGCCAAGCCTCGCTGACCTCTTTGGTGTAGCCTTCTCCGAGAACAGCCCCAAGCCCTACGTGCATGGAGGGCCACATTCGCTTAGGGGAAAAAGAGAACAGAAAGGTCGTCAATAACGTAGTAAACATAGATTTAAAACAAATGTTTACAAAGTTGAGAGACCAACAACAATACCAACAACCTGCATTTTAATCGAAATTATTTCGTTTCCTATTCCGCCTCAAACTTTTCAATATCTTTTACTACCGGCACTGAAGAGATCACCCATTCCTACATCATTAATAGGCCCATTGCTTGAATAAACCACAGAATCAACGGTTCAGTTTCCCATTTTCCCCGACCAACCAAATTGTACGTCTATAAAACAAAACTATGAATTTTTCAACCCCCTCCTTCTCTCCCTCCTCCTTTGCATCATCCTCATCATCATCCTCGTCTTTTTGCATCATCATCATCATCATCATCATCATCATCATCATCATCATCATCATCATCA
>NW_004797819.1:118885-120204 GCF_000002075.1 Aplysia californica
TCGGTACCAGACGATAAATGATATCCTCTAGGCGCATTAATCGCGAACACAAACAATCTAATTGCCAATAAATGCCACGATCTCACTCCCACTTAGACAGCCGCTGATGTTGAATTGCTTGGCGTTCCCGCTGAATAAACAAACAAACAATTCGTTTTCTACTCTTTAAAGTGTCATCAAGGCTTTTATGTCTGCATCTCAACTAAGTTATCTCCTGGCAGCTGTCAGTTGATTTTGCTTTGAATGATTCAGTTGTCCCTTCACGTTTTACAGAGTTCTACGCGTATGAGTCAGAAAACGAGCGCACCAAACCCACCAAGTTATAGTGGGTGGTTGGCGGGTGCTCTGGTGTGGTTTGCTCCTTCTTTCCTATCAAACATCTATCGTCCTTTTCTCCCCTTTTTCTTTTTTTATGTTTGTTACTTCTTGTAACCCCTCTAATCTTCAGCATTTATATGACCTCATTGTGGCAGGGGGGGAGCCATTTTCACTTATTATTATTATTATTATTATTATAGCTAACAAACACAGCAGCCACACTGTTCACCAACCAGCCAGCCTGTCAGACCCATCAGCGCTTTACTAACCAAGTTTTTATAATGCTGCTGAGCTAGCGAATTAGCCAAGTTAAACCAACAGCAGGTCAACTAATGCATTACAATTACAACTAACTTATTTTGTAAACCAATAAACGTACTAATGCTTAACCAAAGTACCAAATATTAGCTAATAGTAATTGTCTAAGTGATATGCTTACCTTCAAACATGATGAATTAGAAACTTAAGCGTGTAACAAGCAAACTGAATGATTAATCAACCAACCAACTAATTAACAAAAAACTGATTGACTAAAGAGCTAAGTCAAGAACTAGATAACTAAGGAGTAAACCACACAATCATAAGTTAAAGCAAAATTGCGAAGGAACAAACAAAACAGCCAACAAAAAATCTACTTGATTAACAAACCAACTTAGCAACGTAAAACACACACAGTATGATCTGTTATCCATTTTGAGAGACTCACAGGACCTGGAATTCACAATCAATCTCGAGGTCGTTCACCCGCCTCTACTGAGTCATTTACGTCCCTTCCCTTGTGGGCCATGACACAAATTTCAAAGCCCACGCTCCAGTGATCTAAATTAGAGTCGCTATAATAGCTGTTGGTTCTTATCCCCGGTACAGACGGGCTGGTGATTCTAATGTAGTTCTATTGTTACTTTGACCCGGATAAATTTTGTTCTTGTCGTTTTTAAATGTTTTTGCCTAGACATGACGCAAGACTGAAAAGAACGACTGCGATCTGAGAATGACGAAAT
>NW_004797819.1:122441-125207 GCF_000002075.1 Aplysia californica
GCGGGGGGGGGGGGGGGGTTATAAAAAAGCAATTATTGTCTCCTCTAAACGTGAGGCCAGATGCCTCGGTACCAGACGATAAATGATATCCTCTAGGCGCATTAATCGCGAACACAAACAATCTAATTGCCAATAAATGCCACGATCTCACTCCCACTTAGACAGCCGCTGATGTTGAATTGCTTGGCGTTCCCGCTGAATAAACAAACAAACAATTCGTTTTCTACTCTTTAAAGTGTCATCAAGGCTTTTATGTCTGCATCTCAACTAAGTTATCTCCTGGCAGCTGTCAGTTGATTTTGCTTTGAATGATTCAGTTGTCCCTTCACGTTTTACAGAGTTCTACGCGTATGAGTCAGAAAACGAGCGCACCAAACCCACCAAGTTATAGTGGGTGGTTGGCGGGTGCTCTGGTGTGGTTTGCTCCTTCTTTCCTATCAAACATCTATCGTCCTTTTCTCCCCTTTTTCTTTTTTATGTCTGTTACTCTCTTTTAACACCTCTAATCTTCTGGCGCTCATATGCTCATATGACCTTATGCGGTTGCGAGCACCGTAAAACCTATACTAATACTAAAACCCCCCCACCAAGTTATAAGACATGAATAAAGGGTCGTTTGTTTTGTTGCTAAATACGTGACAGCCCGTTGGAAACTCGTATGCTTAAAATACGTTTGAATATTGTATGTGTGCACACACACGCACACAGACTTTAAACACACAACATTATATCATACGTGTGATTCTGTTATGACGTATATTATGTGAGAGCGTATACGTGTCATTGTATCTGTATACGTGTATGTGTGTGTGTGTGTGTGTGTGTGTCTGTCTGTATGTTTATGTGTGTGTGTGTGTGTGTGTGTGTCTGTTAGTGAGTGAATCAATGTTCGTGTGTGTGTGTGTGTGTGTGTGTGTGTGTGTGTGTGTGTGTGTGTGTGTGTGTGTGTGTGTGTGTAAAACACTTACAAGCCAAAAAAAAAAAAAATTGTTACCTCCTCAGCAGACCCGATACACTATGAAACAACTTCCTAAAACACTAACGTACCGACATTATCTTTCACTTTATCGGGTACCCATTCACACCTGGGTGAAGTGAGCAAAATCCGTACGAAGTGCCTTTCCCAAGGACACAACAAGGGCCTGAACTTCGAACCCATGAACCGACAACCTCACGATTACGGGTCCGGTAGCCTAACCACTAGACTACCAACGACAGGTACTAGGTCAAGTAAGTTCCGAATGGAGCACTCAAATTAGTTCCCACTGGATGGCTCAAGTTTATTTTTACCGCTGCTGAAAAAGTAGAGTTTTGAAATCGATATAATATCTTTGGAACCCCCCTATGTATGTGTGTGTGATACATTTTGGGTGTGGGAGCATTTGGCATGAACGATTTCTCTTTTCGAGAAATTAAGACGCAGAAATAAATAATGATTGCAACGCCAGGCAAAGCGCATCATATTTTATTAAGAAGTTCCCAAATCTTTTCCATCACGCAAGTAAATATCACGAAATGCGGATGAATTATCTCACTGTGGTCTCTCCTTGAATGTGGGCATAGATTGTTGCTTGGCTTCGGAGGTTTCCACTGAATTGGATTCAGGGAAGTATTCTCTCTCTCTCTCTCTCTCTCTCTCTCTCTCTCTCTCTCTCTCTCTCTCTCCCCCTCTCTCTCTCTCTCTCTCTGTCATTACAGTCTCTCTTCCATCTTTCTCATCCCTTCCCGCCTCACTCTCTCCACCTCTCTCTTTCTTTCTCTTTCTCATACTCTCTCTCTCAATATCTCTCTCTCTCTCTCTCTCTCTCTCTCTCTCTCTCATTCCTAGCAGCACAGTGCTGTTTGTTTGGAGAAACAGCTACATGTTAAATACTTTAAATCTGTTGTTCCTTGCCTCCCATTAACTTCCCTCGAGACAAGCTAATGCAATTTACCGTGGATTCCGTCCTCGCCTCTTACTCAGTACTCTCAAACAGTTCTCAGTCTTGTTCAAACTGGCAGGATCTGGGGCCGCGGTTTTCTAACCCATTAGAAGACTGATCGGAAATCCGAATTTTTTCGCATTCCTCTCTCTTAATGAAGTCCTATCTATTTATTTATCTATCTATCTATCTATCTATCTATCTATCTATCTATCTATCTATCTATCTATTTATCTATCTATCTATCTAAACAACTCTGTGTTAGAAGGCCATGGATAAAACTAGAAAAAATAATTTGCCATTCAAAGTAAATTGTAGATTCTGCTTGAATAAATAGTCAAATATCAGTCAACAATACCATAAAATAGTAAACCTAAAATCCTGTTATTTCATTAAGCAGTCGACTTAACTCACTAAACTAAAATTAGTTCAGTACATTTATAAAACAATCGCAAATGTACATTTTAATATCTGTTAAAGTTGATTGGTTTTTGACAAATGTGCCCAATTCGTTCACAATATCTTGCTATAGTGACAATTTATGTATTATGATATCTGTAGTCAAACTTAACTACGCCCCCCTCTCTTTTCTCCCTCACTCCCCCCTCCCTCTCTCACTCTCACTTTCTCTCTCATTCTTTCTCTCTCTCTCTCTCTCTCTTTCTCTCTCTCTCTCTCTCACACACACACGCACACAAACACACACACACACACACACACACACACACACAGAGACAGACACACACACACACATACATACATTCACACTAAAACATCCTATTCATACCCGAAAGAAAAAAAGGTCCCCTTCATTAAATCTCCACATTTCTTTTCTCTTTTTTTT
>NW_004797819.1:126084-127360 GCF_000002075.1 Aplysia californica
AGAGAGAGAGAGAGAGAGAGAGAGAGAGAGAGAGAGGGGGGGGATAGGTACGGTAAGCCATGCAAAGGTATGAGTCAAAAACCTTCAGAGTAATAATTGGCGAGAAATATGTGCCGATAATAATAATTTGTTATGCAATCAGCTTTTTTCAACGACTTGAAAGTGATTGCGTAAGGCACCACTTCTTTCCTGAATTCCTCCCCTATCTATTTGACATTTCTATATGAGACGCCTTCGGTGCTCCCAACATTTAATGACTCCTAAGTATCGATGCGCTTCTCTTTACCTCGATAAAACACTCTCTCAATCCAGGCCTCACTTGATCCTTGTTTTTCTAACCCTGCCCACTCACTAAGCTAACATTAACCCCATCAACACCAGAAACGTGCTCATCAGCTGACCACCAACTATATTGATATTCGATCTAATTAGGGAAACAACTATTTGTCCAGTTCTCGATTATCATGTAGAATGTGTAGAATGTTGAGGGCCATCTTGGTCTGATCTTTCTGAATTCGTGTCAGTTGGAATCCGACTGATCAAATTTTACCCAAATCCAACGTGCTTTCTTCTCAAGGTAACGATCTCTTAGGATCGCTCACTCGGTGTAGCTGTAAGAAAAAAAAAACTGCAAAAGGAAAAAAAAATACAGCTCATGATAGTGACGGGTTGAGCTCGCAAAGTGACACAAAAGATCAAGAACAAATTAATAGAACAACCATTGTTTCTCTTCAACTCAAGCTGAATCAATCGTTATTCCTGTCAGTGAAATCTTGTCAGATAAACTACAAGTTTTTTTTCCTTCTCTATTCCATACAACTTGGACTGAGAGTTTCGACAATATTGCAACAAATGACAAATAGCACGAGTCAAAGCCACCGCACGGAGATGACCTGATATCGATTCCCGTGGAGGGATATTCTAAAATCGAGTAGTGTCTCCGTCTGCCTGCAGGGACGTTGTTTCTCTCTTAAGCCGTGGTTGGTCCTGACAGGTAGGATCGAAACCGGCAACCTCTTGAATGACACGCTCTTAAATGACTTAAATTGTGTTGATGGGGACATAAAACGTCCTTAATTACAATTACGAATCCAAGCAAAGGAATTTTTTAGAAATCTTATTGATGATCATTGACAAAGGCCTAATCGTCTTTTAGCTCGCAACCTTTTCCGCTTGTTTAAAGTTCGACTGTTGCTCTGGTTTCCTCATTGACCCGATCGTACAACAATCTTTGAAAAAAACTCCTGCCTCTTAGGATAATAAGTAAAATTCGCCC
>NW_004797819.1:127739-128936 GCF_000002075.1 Aplysia californica
AAATGGATATACTCTCTCTTTCTCTGTCTCTCTCTGTGTGTGTCTCTCTCTCTCTCTCTCTGTCTCTCTCTCTCACCATTTCTCACTCTCTTTACTTCCTCCCCCCTCTCTCTTTCTCTCTCTCTCTCTCTCTCTCTCTCTCTCTCTCTCTCTCTCTCTCTCTCCCCTCTCCTATATTTTCTCTCCCCTCAATATCCTTCTCCTTCTGAGTGAGTGAGACGGCGGGTGAAGATGGTGTCTTTGATGGTCAGTACGATTATTACTGTCCTCATAGATGGGCTCCTCGGGCCGAGTTGTTGGTAAGTTCTGGCTCACAAATTAATAATACCAAGCAACTTCGATGGAAAGTAGTTTCGGTGGGTGGTCATTCCCCCCCCCCATTACACCCACACACTTTTCAAAATACATTAAAAGCGTCTTTCGCCCATGACATCACGGTGGAGAATGAACAGCCAGGACGTACGTTCTAAGTCAAATATGTTTTAAATGGAGGGCTAAAATATACTCTAACCCCATCCAGGTACATTTACTCTGCCTTTAGTAGTCGCTCAATCCAATTACCAAGACTCCATTTTATTATTACACTGTGTCCTGGTACAGCTGATGTTGTCGCTTAGAGAAATGATTCTCCCAAGGTGACCACAAAGATTTATCTGTTATTGGTGCTGGCGTATTTTCTCACCAGCTACAGTGTTGAGAGAGAAGATAAGATGTTGGATAGAGCACCGAGTAAGGTCACTGTACGATCACTGATCTGCTGCGTTGCCATTAAGTTAATTGTTCGAGCAGGGACTCTTCAGCTTTGAAGACAGTTTAGAATAATTATCATTATAATATCTCCGGCTCCACCAGGGATGTAAAGTATACGAAAAATAATCCAGCTTCTTTTTTTTTTTTTAACCCTGCGACATTTTCGAATGTCCAAGATTAGACATTTTCTGGGTATCAATGATTTCTACATCTATCTATCTATCTATCTATCTATCTATCTATCTATCTATCTATCTATCTATCTATCTATCTATCTATCTATCTATCTATCTATCTATCTACGGGCATGTTCATGTGTGAGTAAACATGAATTTTTTCTTAATTAGACCTATTACCACCTCATAAAATCATTACCTTACCACCACCCCTACCCTTCCCTTTTCCATATTTTTTCTTCCTGTATCCTGACTACATTACCTCCCCCCC
>NW_004797819.1:132473-135867 GCF_000002075.1 Aplysia californica
GATAGATAGATAGATAGATAGATAGATAGATAGATAGATAGATAGATAGATAGATGATTTATGTCACCAAGCGAGAGAAGTTAAAGATCAGATTTGTAAAAAAAAAAGGAAATTTTTCAATTGAAATAGTCTAACAATTGTTTGACAAAATCAGCTTGAGATAGAGACAATCTATTTAGGTTGCTCAATCCAGGAAGAGAACACTGAGGTAATTTGTGGCGTCGTGGACAGGCATTTAATCTTAACTTCTAATCGGTGACGTGTGTTATAAATAGAACTGATTAATTGAAAAGTTGTAAAATTGGCTCATGACAGGCATGAATTAAGGAAAAAAAATAAAGTCATAATCAAATGTTGGCATCGCTAATTAATGTAGTTCTGACGTGGGTTTGTTAAGAAGCAGCATTGTGTGAATACTTTTCTTCTTCTTCCTACTCATTGATTCACTTTCACCAGTCCCGGAAAAAGGATGAGTGGGAAATCAATAGAGAGAGGGACAGACAAGCTGATGAAGTTGATGAAGAAACCGAGTGACCAGGCGATCGATCACCTATGACCAAAGGACGTTTGAACCCATGAACCAGTCGATTAACGTACTGACAGTTTGACTGATTCTTAGGAGCCACCGTTTTGACCCGACTTTTGACTACTGATCGATAACCCACCCTAGCCAAAAACCCTTCAACAGCTACCCCAAAATTCCACTTACAATCAACAACTGACTACGTCCACATATGGGACTTTAAAAAAAATAGTAGAAATTTGGCAAAGCATTTATGTTTAGAAAATGAAGTTGTCATGTTATCGCTAAATTTCTGTGATGATTTGGGCCTGTCTTTGTCTCTCTGGTGTAAAATATTGAGGCTTAATTTTTAACAATAGCGAAGATAAAGGTCTTTATCTATGTACTGTGCTAAAAAATGTTCCTTTCCGTTACAACTTAATATACGCTGTTGATTCTAAACTCTGGACGAAGCATACAATTTTTGGAGTTTATAATTTGTTTAATCAGGCCAATCACTGGGGCTGTATGTTATTTAAAACGTTTTGTTCATATTAACCTTTTCAAAGTCCACTATAGTAGGATCGAGAAGCGAAAACTGTCATAATTGACTTACAACTGTTTTCGATAATTTAGATACAAAACCTGATACATGCATATAAAACCACCTATACAGACAGTGGTCAGCATGGGTTTGTGCTGGAATCCACAAGTAATGGCATTGTAATAACTGTTTCCATTTTATAACCCTTGAAAGTGTTGGTAACGGAGATGAAAATTGGTCACGGAAAAGAGGTTGAGGTAATGGTTAGGAAATATATGACAAACCCCAAGTCATACAGATAGTCAAAAACATTTTCAATCGAGGTTTATCAGAAGCTGGATCAGAATAGTGCCTAATCAAGACACTTACGGCGTTCAAAGCTGGTTTTATGAACTCACTTATGAATTTAACTTTCCATAATATGATCCACGCTTTGAAACTGTTTTTACCACTGTCTTGACAGATTTCATTTCATCACTTTTGAATTTTTGCTCTCTTTCACAACCTCCAATACAAGCCATGTTTATTTATCACTAATAATTTTTCCATCTAGCTACAGCACAGTTGTTCAGTTTACACTTTTCACATTCCATAAATATACATCTATAGTCAGCTGAGCATGTGGAATGACGTAAGAGAGAGAAGCTGTACCAACAGCTTAAATTTCATACGCAGAGTAATCTAGGAAGCTTTTATTGGAACAAGCCTTACACATGTATGCCTGCCTTTCTGAATCTTTCGGACGTGCAACCCAGATTGATTTCAACTTGTAAAATGACATAAATTTTATCACTGGTGTTGAGTTCTCTGTGAAAAATGTCAAGTATAGATTGTGCACGGGGTCAGTCTTGTGGTTATTTTTGTTTCTGTACACCTTTATTTGCAACTGTACTTTTCTTCCCTGAGAGAGTCCGTTACATTTATTCAACATAAATAAATCATTTTCATGTGTCCACGACTAATTGGAACTAAGAGTGACCTTTTTTGTATAAAGGTGTGGATTTTAAAGACTGGCAGCTTCGTTTTTATGAATTACATTGGTCAGTAAAATTCTGAACATTTTTTTGGCTTCGGCATCTGTATATATGACTTTCATATTGAATTTGCGTCGTAGAAGTCGAATCTGGTGTCAGATTTTCTCTATCAGGTCAGGGTTTTAATACGATGGGTCGCATAATTATTTTGTTTTCTCTTTAATTCATTGAAATTTAAACCCCTGACATCGCGTTCGTATAAGAATCAAAAATACAATTTTATGCTGTTGCGTTCAGCTCAGTTAAGTAACATATTTTTTCCTGTGAAATCGTCATCTGTTCAAGTAATATGTCATCACATGTGACCCTTTTAATGTCCGGTCCAGCTAAAATACCCACTTTCAACTTAATTAACACGACTGGCGTTTCAAAATTGCTTTTTCCGTCCAGACATTGAAGCAGCACACCAGAAAACCCCCCCACAGTGAGAGGACAATGGACACCTATTTCAATAAATTAATTCTCAAAATGACACAACTAAACATTGGAAAACACTTACATTACCTTGAATAAACGGTCATTGAATGTTTACCTCCATTTGAAGTTACCTGGTCACTTAATTATATAATTCAAAAATATTGTTTAGCTTCTTTGCATTGACTTTCAAACTTTAGATTACATTGTTTGTATCACTACTTATATTGACATTCGACTATAGAAATGAAAGGAGTCTAAACTTAGAAACAATAATATGTTATAGAAAAATTCGTGATAACACACATTATGCAAATATAGCACACTTGGTTAATTACTTTTCAGGAAAAAATAAAAGTTACTTTCCTTGTTTAACAGAACCTTCTATTTTTACCTCCCTTGACAAAATCAAGAATATCTTTTTATTTTAACCTGTATTATCAACTCACCGTGAGCTCCACTGAGTATTAATTACTGGATAGATTTGCAGGCCACACTAAAACTGCCCGCCGGCCATATTTGACCCATGAGCCATTGTTTGCCCATACCTGCCTTAAGATTTACTTATTTTTTTCCTTTCCATTACCGGTGGTCTTTTCCGTAACGGAAACTCCACAATTCTTAAAACACACTATTTCCCACTTTCGGTAACGGAGTTGGGAGTAACGGAAGGGGAAATAGTGTATTTTAAGAATCGTGGAGTTTAAACCACATTTATAGCTTGCCTCATGCCCAGCAGTACATTTACTCATGGGGATCTGACTATCGAAAACACATAAAATGAACACTATACGGCTTTGATAACAACATGAAAAAGTGACGGTTTCGGAAAGAAATTAAGCTCCAGTTGTCTCTGGTTGGTAGTTTGACATCTCCTGAGGGAATACTCTGTTTTGAATG
>NW_004797819.1:136297-137802 GCF_000002075.1 Aplysia californica
CCACCCGGGCAAAATTCAAAATTTCCTACCAACTGAAAATATTAGGTGTGTCCCGCGCGCTCATATGACCTATGCAGTTGCGACCGCCGTAAAACACATTACAAAAACAATGTTTTGAATGGGTGCGACAAGCGACGAAGGGAGATAACTTTAAGTAAAAGCAAAAAAGATCCAGGAGGGTCCTATTCTGAGGCAAAACGCTGTCGGTAACGGAGAAGAAAGTGATTTACTGGGGACATACATAGCCACGTCCCCTGTGGTCAGCTGCACTGAGCAATTGAGTTGAAAACGATTTTTCTTATAAATTGAGTGTAAAATCTAATTATTAAAACAAGATAGAAGTAACAGCAATAAAGTTAAATTGCATTCCTATCTATTTTAAGTTATCAAAATATCTCGGGGACATACATTTTTGTATTACTTATACCTACGAAAGTTCCCATATCTCCTAAGATATGTGGTATGACGAGTTCAAATTTCTCATGAAGTTAGTAAAATGATATACACATACCAAACAATTCGTAACAAGTTTGCATTTCGTGTCTAGTTAATTTTCTACGTTGATAAAAGCCTGGAGACAAGGATTTCTACAATTTTTTGAAAAGTCCCATATACATCTTTAAATGAATCCCTTCCTTAAAAAACAAAAACAAAAACAATACAGGCGACAAATTAGAGCAACATCAAAAATAAGACTGATAATTTTAAAAAATGAAACAAAGGAAAGCGAATTAACAGCCAAAAGACAAGGCAAAACGAAGCGCTCAAAGTTCAAAACAATCAAACAACCAAACAAACCCAAGAACCAACAAACAAACAAACAAACAAACAAACAAACAAACAAACAACGCCCCATTAAACAACAGACAATCCACAATAAGAGTCATAAAAAAATAAATAAATCGATAATAAGCCTACACGAAAAAAGAGAAAACCTTATCTATTTGATTATCAGTTTTCTCTCTTTTTTTTTTTTTTTTACATAATAATATGCTGTCATTGGAACGTTCTAGAAAGGAATCACTCGACTGTTAGCTGGCTTCTGTTGTGAGTGTTTTCATCAAACATATTCAAAGTCTGTACACGAAATAATAACAAAAAATACCATTTCATTTTGTGGTTTTCTGGTTAGACCAGACACATGAATTGGCGTGCCAGCCAGGAGCAACATTATGGAGCACCACTTCCAGCGTAATCCGCCCAAGCAGGTCGTCAGTCGCATAGGATGGATAAAACTACATTGATTGAGCTCAGAAACACAAAATGGACTCATATTTCAATTGCCTGGTTTTTCCCAAGTCCGTGTGTGGAATCTTATTGAACCGCAATCGAAGCTTAAACTAATCAATGCCCCTCCAGGATGATTAGATTAACTCCTGTATAATATTTCTTTCATAATCTTGCAAGAAAGATTACTAATCTAATCTCGTGTCGGAGAAATGGAACTATACAAGTCTGAATTCTTTATTAAGAGGATATAAAAAAGGGGGAGGAGGAGGAGGAGG
>NW_004797819.1:142591-146364 GCF_000002075.1 Aplysia californica
ACACACACACACACACACACACACACACACACTTGCACATACACACATACACGGACACACGCATATAAACAATTCAATTATACGATGCTCCATCTATGTTTAACTCTTCCAAAAAAAATTAATAGCTCAATCTGTTTAACTCTATTTAAAAGCCTTTGAATAGTCTAAAGGGCAAAAATTATATTCCTGTGCTTTGATACCTCTTACCATTTTCATTTTCATTTGCAGATTCAGAAAAGGACTTCTTTTAATTCCTTTTAGGCATCGTTGTAACAAAAAACCCAAAAAAACCCCGTAAAGGGTTATTGCTAAATGTGAAGAAAACAGTATTCATTAAAAAAATCTTTAAAAGCAGTAAATCCTTTTTGTAATCTAATAAGCAAAGATGAAACGATCAAACGAGTTCAATCGTTTAAATGGCTATAATATATAATTACATTTGATATCTAATATTCCATAGAAACAAAACGAAAAATTGCATAGGCTAAAGATGTTTTAATAAAATGAGCCCAATCTTGAAAAATAGAAATATTTCAATGAAAACCAAAAAGAAAGTTCTGAAATGCTATGTGCGGTCAACCCTTTTATACGGCGATGAATGCTGGACAATCACTAACGACAGTTAAATTAAGATAGAAGCAACAGAAGTATTGTTTCTTAGAACAATGCTGAAAATCTCTTGGAATGAAAAGAAACCAAATAAGATAGAATTGCAGGAGTCCATGAGGGCCGCTCTCTGATAAATGTAATCAAGAAGAGACAAATGCAGTTTTTGGGGCATTTATATAGAAATAAAGACTTTGAACATCTGGCTCTCCCAGGCAAAATTGAAGACGAATTAGGTTGGCGTAGACCCAGAGCAACCTACTTGGAGTACCTAAATTATGAATCGGAAAAGAGAAAATTGTGTAGCTTTCTGAGAGCATCCGAGCTAATAAATGAATGGAGAACCATGATCCCCGATGTCTATCGCAGATCAGGCACTTGATAATGCCAGTCCTGAAAGTCTTCATAATACAGAATCCTACTTTAACTTGGTTGAAGTTATTGCAGAGACAAAATGCCAAACTTTCAGGTCTGACAAATCGGCGCATTGACGAAAGTTGGCATGCTTTGATTTATAGTTACGATTATAATTTTTACTTCTGTCTGTTTTTATTCGAAAATATCATTGTTTTTAATACGGCTTAGTTTTCCGTTACCGGTACTCAGAGGGTGTTTATCCAGAAAGGCCTGGAATCTTAAGTGGGATTTGAGTTTGGCCCTCTGTGAAACTGATTTTTATACCCCAGGAGTAAGAGTGAGAAGTTAATTCGTCAGTGTATTGACACGCGCCTGTATTCTGTGGCTACAAGGCACGGAAAAGCTCATCAAAGGAAGTCTGAAATCCCCAAGATACCTTGGCAATCTGCGCACCTTAATGTTCTCCCCAGATTGTGACATCACGGCGAAGTCTATTATTTGGTCCTTTGGTTTTTTAATTTTTGGGTGGGAGTTGGTGAATAGTTGGAAAGGAATTAAATCAAAGATGTGGTCGCCAATACTTCATGCTGTGAGGTTGGCGCTTGGGACTTCAGGAAAAGTGCAACCCTTTAATTAACGGTTGGGTTATGGCACTACAGCCCTCCACCAACCCCCGCACCAAATTACACCCGCTTCCAAAAGCAGCCACATAAATGGTTTATTAATATTAGGTTATCGTAATTGTTTGCAACACTTTAACCTGTGGCAGACGTTATCGTAATATTTTTGGTCTTTAAAATAAGACACCTTGGCAGGAATGGGTGGATTTTTAAGCATGATTTATTGAAGTCGATGTTATTTAAAAAAAAAAATTATAGCATATCTATTCGAAGATTGAGATTCTGTGGCATGAATTTGACCAACTGAGCCCACCCACCCCCAAAAGAAAAAAAAGGAAAAAAAGGAGGAAAAACCCAAAGAAAATCACCACACATAGACACCCACACCACACAACCCAAATAGCCACGAGGAAAAGGCGGACAAGAACTAGATACAAAAGAATATGCTTTATTACAACAGCAGCTCAGCTTTTTTCCCTCCTGTTTTCTTTTGGCTGCTGAAACTACGAAGCGAAGATAAGCTAATCAAAGCAAGTCGCCGGGATGCCCTGACAATCTGAGCGCCTGCGGAGCAAGTTCTTCATTTTCTCCCCAGATTCTGAAAGCAAGGCCAAGTCTCTATCACTTGGCCCGAGTCTCGTCACGTCGGGTTATTTCCGGCTCTATAGACTCAGGATCTAACTCTCGGCACGTAAAGGGATCGTACCGCCTCGTTCTGTCTGTACTTTTGCTCGTCGAATTCTGTACTCTTTTCTTCTCTGTTCCTTTCTTCCTTTCTTCTTTAGTCACTTGTTATACGTTTTCATCTTTAAAATACGTTTTTCGTTTTCTTGTCATTACCCCTTTTTTCCTTTCGGAGTTTGAATCAAGATGGAAGAAAAGGATGAAGAGGGTAACCTATCCACTATTTCAAGCTTAAGTCTTATTATTTTTTCACTTCCATCCAAACAATACTACCGTGGCTTCATTCTGAGCACTGTTTTTAAAAATTGAATACTACCAAGTGCGTTGAACTTCATTTTATTATAAATTCAAATGCCAATAACCTCTAATCACACCCTGACCTTGTGTAAGCTAGTTTACCTAAGCACTTATTATTACCCAAGCACTAGGAAACCAAAGACAGAGAACTGAAAAAGGTGCATTGTATCTCAGTTTAAAAAGTCTGCTTTTTCTCTGATACACTTGTTTTAAACGAATATGGGATCATTCCTCCTCCTATCTCCTCGACTAAGGGATTTACAAATTGTCCGAGTTTTGAATCTCTTTGATAGAAGCACGATCTAATCGGATAGAATAGGCGCTTCCAGTTAGCAAAGGGAACAAGTCAGAATTCAATACAAATAGACTTAATAAACCACGGAACAAAATACCATGCCTCTGTTAGATTGATTCCTAACGTCAGCCATCCACCAAGTTTTTCATTCGTCATAAATATACTATTTCAGTTTAATGTGTAATAGAAGAGGATTTGAGCGATAAAACAAGTTTACTTCCTTAAAACTAGGTACTTGAAAAGTCCCCGAAACGAGAATGGCTGAACCCCCCTCCCCTAAAAAAAAACCCAAATCAACCATGTCTTGAGCACAAACTACTATGACCAAGGGGCGTACTGTTAGCACCGTTCAGTTTCAGTTGGATAACCGTTTTACGGCGCTAGTTGCATCCTATTATATCGGTGCGAAGATAGAATCGTCGGTAACAGCATGGGCTACAATGCAGATGTCACTGGTTTGAATCCCAACTCGAAACGTTTCTGATTTGGAGTTCTCGGTTTTGTTGGATATGAACGTTAAATTGGGAAGTCCTGTCTTGCAATTGGCTTGGCGGGACCAATAAGGGGAAGGGGGGGGGGGATTAGCCTAAAGTCTTGACGGCTAATACTATCACCTAACCCAATATAAGGCGAGAGACTTCTAGTGCTAGAAATGTGTCACATATAAAATAAGCACTTCAACCTTTCAGCATATATTTTCTCACACTGGCAAACGTTGACCGATCTAGATCTATTTTTCTCTGATCCAGAGAAATAAACACACTTGATTTACACAAATCGGATCTGGAGTTTCCAAGCGTGCATGGATTCAGAAAAATCTGGGCCTGAATAAACGTGACGCTTTTAACAAAATCTACAGAGAAATGGGCATCTCAGCCCCACCCCACCCCCAACCCAGTCCATTTTGACCCCCC
>NW_004797819.1:146464-147525 GCF_000002075.1 Aplysia californica
CTTCTATACCCCCCCCCCTCCAATCCATACCCTCGCTGTGCCTGGCATTCTGCTCTGCTAAGAATGTTTTCCAAACGTGCTGGCCTTTATTGTAATGGTTTATGGTCGTGGTGGCCAGGGATCAAGACCTTGCGTTTTTCATCGTATCTAAATCCATACTCGACATACAATCTAATCAGTTTAGTTAACGTCTGCAAAAGCCTCATTCTGACTAATGCACGGGATAATCATTTTGAGAAAAACTTCCGAGCAATGTCTTTGACTAAACCTCCTCTTCAATAGTAACAGTTTCTATGGTGGGGGTGAGGGTAGCATCTTACATATCATGATATCAAAGGAGTTTTGAAAACAAAACATCAAACAAACAAAAGCTTTTAGCACAGCTATTCCACTAAATTGCGTTTTCGGAAGGGTTGACTACAATTTGGAACTGATCCAGATCCAGATTAGATAGAGTCTGGATCTGTACCAGTCTGCGGTATTACTTTCGCTGGGAATCACGTCACTCTCTTCAGTTGGCTTTGACGATTGGTGCTCTCAAAGGGCTGTGAGTCCTTTTTGACATATTTCCCTTACTCGTGTCCCTAGGTACTGTACCATCATCTCTGTAGCTCCCAACAATTAATAGCTTAGCATACGTAACCCCCCCCCCCCACACACACACATAATAGGAAACAGTGGTGCTGTAAATCAAGCGATTGGGTTGAAAGACGCGGTGAATGTCAATGAATGCACACAGCCGTTTAAAGAATTGGTGCCTTATTTTTTAAATGTGTTTTGCTATAAGAATATGACTTGATGAAGTTTACCGACAGCAGCAACAGGCTTCTTAGGAAAGTTATAAACGTCAGAGATTATTCAGATTTTTTCCGAGTGGGGATTTTGTTGGGTTTAGATTGTTTAAGGAAATTTTTAAAGACTTCCCACCCACGTGATTTGGTCTTTTCGGAGATAGACCTTAAATCGAGAGGTCCTGCCTCTAACATGACACGGGGGCTCTCGTGGCCTAGAGGTTAAGGTGTTGGCCTCTCATTCAAAGGTCCCGGGTTCGATTCCGGGTA
>NW_004797819.1:147855-148819 GCF_000002075.1 Aplysia californica
ATTAGGTGTGTCCCGCGCGCTCATATGACCTATGCAGTTGCGAGCGCCGTAAAACCCTATACTAAACAAACAACATAACATGACACGTCTGTGTTTACAAGGCTACTATACCAATTACATACTAAAGACGAAGTCGGAATGAACAAAAGGTTATATTGATAGTTGAATTCATTCATTCATTCATTCATTCATTCATTCATTCATTCATTCATTCATTCATTCATTCATTCATTCATTTATTCATTCATTCATTAATCCATTCATTCTCTTGTTCATTCATCAATTCATTCATTTGTTGTTAATTCATTATTTTCGAGAGAGTGGGAGATTAAGAATCCTTGGAGCTTTTTCAGAACATACGCTCATTCAGTTTGACACGTCGATATGGCAAAGTCAGCCTGAAAGTTAAGTTCTGTCGTTCCAGGAAAGAAATGTCGACATTCAGAGACGTCTGGATGTCAAAAAAGGTTTCTAGATTTCCCATCCAAATGAGATTTCCTTGTATTAGGGAACAAACACTGTGTTAAGTATGTGTGGACAGCTGATATTGACTGACTTCCCCTTCCATCGTCTGACAGGAGACTGGGCTGGCCAGTTCATGTCTAGTTTTGGAATGAAATAGTCTGGGCCAAAGTCGAGTCCCTTTTGAAATTAAAAAGAAAAAACAAACAAACAAATAAATAAACAAACAAACATCAAACTATACTCCTCAAACCCCGCGACAAAATTTTTTAAATATTATTTTCAAGTCTAGTCAAACATTCTCTTTTTTAATAGTCAGTTTTAATTTTTTAACAATGGAGGGAAAAGGGGGGGGGGGGGATAGTTCGCGTGTTAAGGTGAAGAGAACGTGAAGTTTGGTATTGTTAGATATTTACCTTCTCCCTCTTACTGCTCAGGTCTTTGTTCAATATCTCCCAGGTTCCTACCCCCCAAATCAACCATGTCTTGAGCACAAACTACT
>NW_004797819.1:150305-151571 GCF_000002075.1 Aplysia californica
CCCCCCCCGCCCCGCACCCGCACACACTGTCCAAACTAAGATGACCTACAAAACACCAACACTTCTCCTGAAAACAATAAAACAAACCTGTGTAGGTTTGCGACCATTTTCTGACCAACCAAATATGGCCCACCGTACTCTGCATGCTAGGTTAGGAAAGGTAGTACTAAACATTTCTTCTAGCATAGGTCAGACCTGAATGTCCCCTTTCTTCCCTTTCTACCAGACTGTACTATGACAATCAGTAGGAGATTACATTGATTATAAAGTCCAACTGCAGACTACCCGTGCCCACAATGTGGGCGAACCTTTCGAGCCCGGATAGGACTAATCAGCCATCTCCGGACTCACAGTAACCGTCAACAGACCAATTTGTGAAGTCATGGTCATCTTCATATGCGAAGGACGAACAACAACAAAAAACCATTGATTATAATAGTACATGTACTAGAGGTGGAAAGGAGAACGGGGAGGGGGAGCGATGAGGCTGCTACTCTCCTTGAGCCTTGAAATCTGAATTATGTTCAGATTTAAATGATATTTAATCAATAATCGACTGCATTGAAAGCTCTTGGAAGAACTAAGAACAAATTACTAAACTGTGCGTGGACAACCCACAAAAATGTCCGATCTATGAGACTTAGGGAGAGGCATATATAACCCAATACACAAAATAAATTACAAGCAGTGGCGTTGCGTGGGTTGCAGACAGGGTGGTCATAGTTGGAAAGTGAGCAAATGGGCAAAAGGCTTAGTAGCTACTATTAAGATTTCCACAGAAAGTCGATTAGAATCTCCAGGATACACCATAATCTACATCTATCGATATTTACAACTATACGAACAACTCACTATGCTCACAAGCAGAGATTTAAGGATTTCTAATCACTTCCTGCAGCACCAAGACTTGCTACACAGTTTCGATACCCATTCTTCACTGAGTCACCGTAGACTCTACTAGTGTAGTAGATAGGCTTGCGGAAACTTGGATCAAATTTTTAGCTTGCACCAAATTGGTGCTGCGAAGAGCAGTTTCATGCACCTTTCTTCTTGTGCGGAAAGAACGATGCCTAGATTTCTCTACAGTGACAAAAATAACTTTGGTGCAAAGATGTTGCTTGTTTCCAGCAGACAATACCGCAAGCGGTGCGACGAGCGTAAACCATCCTCGTCGTCTGTCTCTTCACTGGCGCAGCCAGCGGGTGACGCATGGCAAGGATGTAGTAATGTAGATCTAGAGCACTGATTGGTTTAGAACAATAAGAA